>NW_026623853.1:305586-367521 GCF_030028575.1 Malurus melanocephalus | reverse complement strand
TGGCCATGGAGGATCCAGGAAGAGATGATTAGAAATTGGTGTTTAGTATCCAGAGATACTCATTGGGAGTATCTAAATATTCATGCAGCTAAATCTAGTGTAGTCAGCTGTCCTCAGATGACAAGTTAAAACTTTGAGATGAAGTCACTTTTTTTTTTTGTGTGTTAAGATGAGCTCTGTACTACATATATACTCCTGGGAAAATTGTTGCTTTTGACAAATTGTTGCTTCTGTTCTGTCAGATTGGGGCCAAATTGCAGTTGTGGCCTGTGGTTTGGTACAGTATAAAATGTGACTTTTAACATAATAAGAAATGCCATTTTCTGAGTGTATGCAAGTTAGTGACTCAGACCACTGGAAGTTAAGAAAAATCTTGCTTTTAAAGTGGGGATTTTAATTGTGGTATGTTCCTTTCATGGGAGTAGTGTGTCCTTCCTCCTCTTTCTAAGCACTGAACTTGTTTACTTCTCCCTGTATTTCTTGTTCTAGCTTCTGTCCCAAGCACTAAATAATTGTAGAGCTAGAGTTGTAAAGTTGTCTTTTATCTTTTGTTTCTATCTGTGAATTTGACTCTGAGGTAAGAAGCCAACCCTGACTTTGGCCTGCAGGGATATTCCATGCAAGGCTTTGTTCACAGGCTTGCTTTGCTTTCTCTGCCTGTGGCTGTAAAGTGTCTGGACTTCACTACAACTAAAGGAGTCCTCATAGGAGGAGGTCACTTTCTGAAGCAATTTCTCATGTCTTGGATGCTTGGGTGTATTTAATAATTTCTCAAGTGTCATTGTAGCATATTAAGACAGCACTGAGCAGAGATGGTTTAAAGAGATGGTTTCAGGTGCTGGGCATTGGTTGAAAGAGTCCATTAGTGGGTGCTGATTGTGCCCCTATATAAAAAAAAAAAAAGATTTTGTGTGATCCAACATTCTGGCCAGGTAAATGTGATTGGGAGTAATTTTGTGGATATTTGCTGTAGTCTGATCTCAGTCACTATTCACACACAGTTTATCTGCGTGGGATAAAGGGACCTCAGTGTAATGCCAGAGCTGCAGAAATCACAGTTCTGTTTCAGCACTAACACTGCAGTTCTGCAGCAGAAGGACAGCACATGGAGTACTGGAGTCTTCCTTAGGTTTTATTTTGGGCCTGCATTTCTGTTTGGTCTGGGAATTTAGTATCTGCAGCTTGATACAGTTCTGGATCCAATTTGCAAAAACTTCAATTCTTTTGTTGCTCTGTATGAGCTCTTTGTTTTCATTGTACTGCTGTTGTGAAAGGTCTTGAGCAACATCTAGATACCAGAAACATTTTGTCAGCTTTTATAATCAGAAATGTACAGAATGTGTCAGGATAGCCCTTTCAGTCTGCATGTGTGCTTTAAGCTGTGTCTGTAGCAAGGTGTTGTGCTGTATATAGCTTAGGCAAGCACATTGTCAGGAAATTGTCTTCTGGCTGATTTTCAGTATGAAATGCTGTACAAAGTAACACCTTATCCAACAGTGCTACAATTACAGAAGTTTCCTTCCTGGTTAGAAAACATCGCTGTAGTGACTTCATAGTGACATGACTCTTTTGGGAGTACCCTTGCACCCTGAGACTTCTTTGGTATGAAAGACATGTAGAAAAAAATAGTAATGGTAAATTTTTTTAGTGCTGACTTTTGAGCTTTCAGCCTGTAAACCAGATCCAGTTCTCCAAAATCAGTCACTCTATGGCCTGTTCTTCCTAGGGATCMTTTAGCTATGAATAGGGATGAGAAATAGATCTAATAAGATCTTTTTGCAAAATACTGATTCTTCCTATCATTCCTTAATTTCTTAACCCAGTTGTACATTGGAGTTGGAAAGGCATCTACCATAAAATCAAGATTCCAGAAAATCCTATCACATGAAAGTTGCATTTATGGATTTCTTTTCCATGAACTGAAAGAAATAAGTTCTTYAAAGCCAGTGCATCTTAATAGGTTGTATTGCTGTCAAATGGTGGGAGAAAGAGATACTGTCATTTTGGTTTCCATGCTGCAGATAAAGCTTTTCTGGTGGTTTGAGATACCATGATGTGTGATCTTTTCATCCTGTTAAATCTACAACTCCTGTTGTAGAAATGGTTGGAGAACCTAACTGTTGGAGAAATGATGTAGCAGATGAAAAAAAACATACTTGAGCGGGAATTAATTGTTGAAAACAACATCTAACAGTACAGAATAAGGTATGCTCAGCAGAATTTTGTGAGGGTGTATATACATATATGCACACACACATACTCACATGAAATTAAGGGTAAGTGATACATTTGCAAGAAGATATTGCTACCCAGATTTTCCAGAAACACTGACATGAAGGCATAAGGCACAGAATTATTTTAATGTGGATGTTTTTTACCTTGTCTTAAGATGCCTTTGTGCAAACATGAGATTTTAGCACTGAAACTTCAAACAGATCTCATTCTGTAAACGCTGGAAGTACCAGCCTATATTTAGTCCTCATTAAAATTGAGCAGTATGCTGTTGTGTGAGTAATTCTCTGACTTTAGTGGGAAGACTTGTAGGATAATAGAATAAGGTCAGTAATGTAAAACTAATCCCAGCTCAGAGTTTTGCTAGTTACTAACTGTTCAGCTGATATTCAGGCCAGGACAAGGGTTCAGAAAACAGGAAGATCAGAGCAGTGGAGTTCCAAGATGCTCCTTGAGAGTCCAGCATTACCCTGGATGTTCTTGCCTTAGGATATGTAACCTGTGCCACCCTTACGTGCAAAGTGGATTTAAGCAGATGTACAAACTCATTTAAAGCACATTGTGAAGGCATTTAAGGGGTGCATGGGATAAAGTAGTTTGAAAAAATGTTGGCTTATGCTGCAGACTTCTGTTCTTTTTAAGGACAAATGGGAGAACAGAGATAATTTGCCAAAAAATGTTGACATAGAATTACACATCCAATTTTGATATGAAGTAGCTAAATTTTTTTTTTTTGAAAATATTGTAACTTATTGCACAGGACATAATAATATTTCAGGGCCACAAAAAACACACTTAAGTGTGAAACTGGCTTTTGTCATTGTAAAAATATATCCAGAACTCAGGGTGGGTTGGAGAAGTGTGTCAGAGAGGTTTTATTTGTTTCGTGAAGAAAAACTCCGTAAGAAATGGCCATGTTGCTTCTTTGTTACCCTTATTTCTGGTGATCAACTGTTGTAAAGAAGAAAATCTGTTGTTTTTTTTCCAAAGAATTGTCTGTGCACATGCCTTGGCCTTGCATCCCACCCTCCTGCTCCGTGAGGGACTTAAATAATGGAGTTTAGGGTAAGGCAGGGATTGCAATGGGAGAGTTGAGTGGAGGGATGAAATGTTCCAATTTCTTCGAGAAGAATATGGGAACAGACTTGTATTTGACTTTTGATTATTTTTTCCCCACACTAATGCTGAAAAGTCTTGTCATCTTCCTTGTATCTTTCCAAGTGCCAGACTTTGATTTAGGCCACCTGACACAATTCAGATTTAGCCAGGAAATCATTATATTGACAAGCTGTTAGTTACTGCTTCTTGTTTTCAGAAAGATTAATTGTGCACAAGTAACTTGGATAGCTGTAGCTTTAAGTCCCTAAGAGGTTTTTTTTCCTTGAGACTGTATCTAGAAAGTAAGATTTTCCATAGAGGGAAAACCAAAATCAGGTGATAAAGTGCTTTTGCAAATACTGAAGGTTCCTTTTATTAGTGACACATTAGACATTTGCATTGTCCCATGTAAGGGTAGCAATAATGTCATGAGAAGACTGACTTTTGAAATAACTTTTCAATTAATAAAACTTTCAATAGTTTGTTCAAGGTTATTGTTTAAAGACAGTAAGCATTTGTGCTTGAGTTGAGTGGCTTAAGTACTAAAAATCTGAATGCTGAAAAGTTGAGGTACAATGTTAGATGTCTGTTCTTAGGGATTTGCTCAATGAAGGAACATCTCCAGTCTCTGCTTGAAATACTTTGGGCATTTAGAACCGGTTTTAGATTTCACTGAGGTGCTGCCTTTGTGCTGAGAACATCAGGTCAGTGAAAATCATCTGAGATCTTGGGAATGTTTCTTCCTGCAGCACTGGTAATGGCCATTCAAAGCAAAGGGCTGATTGGAATTTGGAGTGTCTCTCTCACACTGAAATTCTCTTCATTTTATTTTCAAAAGAATGTCTGAAGTGCAAATAACACTCCTTCAAAACTTAGGTTTTTGTTTGCTTGTGTTGTATCTCTGTTGAAGGTTGGTGATTTGAATGCCCTTCTAATGTGTTTTAAAGCCCATTATAATACAGCATTGCACAACTAAATAATGGTACTGCACCCATTTCTGCTGAAACTTAATCTCAAAAATGATGCTTTTTTGGCTCAGTTGTTAAATGGTGCATAGCAGGAAAAAAATGAAATTACAGGAATGCAGTAACGAATGGAATGTGCTTCAGTTTGGTTGGGGATTTTTTTGTTGTGAAATGGAGGAGCTACAATGTCTGTTGTGCTTTACCTTGTCATACAAATCAGGCATTACACAATAGATGTGTCTAAAATAATTTTGAATAGAGGTTTGGCTTAGTATTCTGCCTGTTACCTGCAGGCCATCTGAATTTATAGGCCTGGTTCTGCCTCTATGGTTTTGTGCTTATTAGTAGCAAACCTCTGAAGATTTTGGGGACTAAATAAATGCAAGAGAAACTCTTTATGAGGGGAAGATAATGATCTGAATCTGACTTGTGAAGAACTGAGTAGGAGTTGATAGCACTTCCCCACTTAATTGCTGGCATGGAAGAGAATGACAGCATTATTTAGGAAAGTTGGGATAGCTGTTAAAATCATATTTGTCAAAACCACTATAAATTAGGGTGACATTACACTTTTAAATGTGGTTGCTTCAATATTCGTTAAAAGCAGAGTAAGTAAACTGACAAAATTTATGAAAGATGCTCTGGGTATAGCTAGGGAGCAAAATTAGATTTGGTCATTCATTAGTATTTTAAAGACTGCGCTGTTCTGACTTGGTGTCATAAAGTAGCATCTTAGTTCATGATCATATAATTTGAGTGTGTCCAAGAGACAGTTTAAGTGACTGCTGTCATGCTGGATTTGTGCTGGAAATAGTTATAGCTATTAGTGCCAGTTATATAGCTGCTCTTGAAAGGAAATGGGCTCCTGCTTATGCAGTGGGACTGTTGTCGCATAGCAACTACTGTGCTGAAAGCTTCAAATCAGATGCTCCCTTGAAGTTCACTGTGCCCTAATAATGCTTAATTTATCTGTGCCTTACGCTGCCTTTATCACAGTAGTGAATGTCTTTTATTAATGCACTCAGTAATGTCTTTTATCAGTGCGCTCAGTAATGTCTGGAATGTACATTTACTTTTCTTTTTGCCCAAACTTAGAACTGGGTGGTATCATGCATTTTTTAGCCCAGTTTTCTGAAGGTTGAGACCTCAATAATGTGGTTGCTCACACTGAGCCAAAATTAAGAGTTCAAGCATCCTGGCTTTTCATAATCTGTTAGCAGAAGAAAGACAAACCCAGCATCCCTCACCGATGGGCAGCTCCACCTGGTTCTGTGTTGTCCTCAGTGGAGGCTGTTGCTTGGCAAATAAACATGGATGGAATATTTGCCTTCATGAATGGCACCAAACAATGCCACAGGTGGATGAGATGTGGGTATTTGAGAGTACTGTGGGCAGACTGGGAAATGGGACAGAGAAGGGAACAGTTCCAGTGAGAGAAGAACTTGTGCTTCCTTAGGTGTCACCTTTGGTATTTGGAGAAGTCTTTTATGAAGAACTGAGATTTAAAAGAAACTTAGGAAGGTGTAGGGAATCCTGGCCTGTAGAAGTTGCTTTGTATGAAAATAACATTTTCCACCCCTTGAAACATTGCAATAAATACTGACGTGTGTGTTCTCAGGTCTGTACTTGATGCTGAGAATGCCAACACAGTTCATCATCGTTTCCTCAGTCAGCCTGTTCATGTACTTGCTTGTGTGCAGCCTTTGACTTTGCATGTGCTGGG
Organism: Malurus melanocephalus; assembly: GCF_030028575.1. Classification (NCBI taxonomy): domain Eukaryota; kingdom Metazoa; phylum Chordata; class Aves; order Passeriformes; family Maluridae; genus Malurus; species Malurus melanocephalus. Next base: position 361,503 of record NW_026623853.1, on the reverse strand, counting down.
CTCAAAATTAGGCTTTAGTCAGGAACTTGCTTAGGAAATGGCATTTTGGAGAGGTGCTGAGGAATCTGCTTCAGTAGCTGTTAATTAAACCGCTGCCTCAGCCAGGGCTTTGGATTGTTTATACCATATACTCCTGAAAAGTGGGTGAATATGTATAGATGTATTTAATCCCGTGAAGCTTTGGAAGAACACGTGCTTTTCTGTGTTGATCATTTAGGAGCATCTCGATGCCATTTTGGGATGGAACATGTCCTCTGACAGAGCTCTGTAAAGCACTGTGTTGTGCTAACCTTGCACTAACACAGAGTGACGCGGGTGCTGTTCATCTCCTGCTTATTTTAATACAGTGCTGATATAATCCAGGCCTCTTCCTCTGCTTAAGTAGTTTGGGTGTACAGAAGCAAAGTAGTCTAGACTGTTTGTGTTAGCTGACAGGAAATGTTTTACTGCTGCCTTGTTAGAGGTTGTATTGTTTTAATTTGTTTGGTGGTTCTTTTCCTAAAGAAGAGATTCCAACTTCTGCCTAAGATGCCTTAGGTTGTTATTGCATAGGGTTGCATTAAATATGGGAGGGTTTTAAACTGATATGCTGAGTAAATCTATTAGCTTCTCTACTTGTAGAATGTATGATATTAAGAATCTTCTGCAGTTCTAAGTGTTTATTGGATTTTATCCAGATTTTATTTTATATTAGAATTATTCAAATTTGCAATGTTTTCTAACAGTTTTTTTAATTTAAGAAAATTCTTGTGTGATGACTGTATAAAATGGTCCTCTGCATTTATTAGAATGGATTTCTTGCTGACTGCTTTTTTCAGTCAGGATTGTAAAATAAATAACTGTCATTCCTTCATACTTTCACAATTTACAAACACAAGGGTGTATTAAACATCTTGTAGTTCCAAGTTATTTTACTAAGCTCCAGTGAATTAATCATTAGATGGAAATAGTTGAAAAATGCAAACGAGGTTTTACTGCAGCAGATCTTTAGCACTTTGTCACAAAGACCACTTCCAATACTTACTCAGTGACCTCTATCACTGAATATGTATTCATGTAAGCTATTAAAACAGCTTTACTTTTAATAAATTTTAGCCCACTTACAGGTTGCCATAATTTAATACCTAATTTTAAAAAAAAACCAAAAACCTGCAAATAAAAAATATGACTTATTAATTACTATGTAAGAAGCTTCAAAGTTTATCCAGAGCTGGATTCTGTAATTCTTAGTAAGTAGCTCTTACTTGTGTGAGTCATCTGAAATGCTATTCTGTAGCTGTTGCCGAAACTTGCCTATGATAATTGGCATTTTTCTCATATTAAAACATCTTTTATAACTTTCTATGTGAAAATGGCCTTGTGCTTTTGGAAGTTGAGATGACTTCCATCTTAACAGACCATTAATGATTAGCTGAATAATGAATATTGGGTGTTTGTTAGGAGAATCTGCCTCTGTTCACTCCATAGGCTGAGGTGATTTGCCTTCTCATTTCAGTCAAGTTGGTGGTGAAGGTGAGGAAGTTGTTTGGAAATCAGGTGGGATGGTTTTGGAAAAACGTCTGAAATACTTTTCATTTGTTATACCTGATAACATTAATATTTACTTTTTGGTAGTAAATCTACCTTTTATTATTTGTTTTCAATTAGGAGTTGAAAGGGATTTTGTAAATTTTATCTACAACTGTATTACCTGGGTGTACTTGTTACAGTAATTTAGCTAATTAATGACTTCACAAAATACTTACATTTGCAGTTCAGATAATTTTCAGTCTCAGTAATTTTAGTCAGCCTACTGAACATCTGGAGGAAGTAAATACATGTCAGTTGTTACTTTCCTCTTTTTTCTTGTTGATGTTTAGAGTGAGAAAATATCCATTGTGTTACATAGAAGCCTTGATTTAAATTAATATAAATTGTTCTATTGAGAGCCCTCTTCAGAGATACTTTGTTCTCTTCAGAATTCTGACTAAAAGCTGGTGAGTGGCCTCACATCATTGTTGCTCTGTGTTTGGACAATGCTCAGTRTCTGCAGTGGAGTATTCCCAGTCCCTAATGAGKTTGGAATGCCAAAGCTGCTGTGGAARCTAGRAACAGAATCACTTGTTGGAAAACCTTCCATTTTTGCTAACTTTTATTTGTTGTATTGATAATATTCCTATTTGTGCAGAAAATGTGACCTGGAAGTATGCTGACACACTTKAAAGCAAGATTTTGATTATGTCAATTTAGTCTTTACATGTAATTAAAATAAGTAAATATTCTGTAAGTGTTTTGTGAAACATGATGAAAAGCTGTAGCTTTTTCTGTAAATCTCTTAATTTTTATAGTTTTTTTAAGGTTTAAGCAATATATGGAGAAGTTAGTGTGTCCCTTAACTGGTGATCAGCCTCTGCTTGTCTTGTTTTCAAGGTTTCATTTACACTGTGTTCTGTTGCCAGACGTTCCCATTGATACTGAAATGCTCCTGTAAAATCAGTCCAGGTCACCTGACATTGTTAAACTCCAACAGTGATGTCATATCTAAACATATTTTAATCAGCTATGGTCCAACTACTCTTCTGATCCCTGTGGCAGTACCTGTTTGGAAAGAAACAGCAACAGCAAAAACAACTCCTCAAGATGTGTGCTCTGGTCTCCTAGGGAACCACATGTCTTTGTTCTCTACTGAAGACAAAAACAGGGATGAAAATAGGTTTAATGCCCCTGGCAATAACTTAAGATTTTTCTAAAATGCCATTTGAGGTTTTTGATCCTGTGTGAGTAATAACCTGACAATCTCAGGAAATGTGTTGTACCATGTTTTTATAYAAAATTCTGGAAAATTATTTGGAAGTGTTTGCAAAATGGCAAGAAATCTAAAATTCTTGAAATGGAGACAAATCACACAGTGAATTGCAAGAAGTAGAAATTGGGTGTGGCACTTGTGATAGCAACTTGTGTGTTTAGGAGATTCACAAATGCATTATTGAAAGACAGAGTACTGTCCTGTAGTGATATATTTTGAATTTTTGTGCACTTTAAATTAGGATTTTTTCTAGCTCCTGTTCCTGTAGGTAAGGTGTTTCAACTCAGAGGAAATGTCTCCCAAAAGACCAGATTTCTACTCTGTGTTTGGTATCTATATAAATTTATCAGCTTAAAAGGAATCCCAATGTTTGGTACTATCACTGTTCATCATAAGCTTCAATAAATCATCTTGGCTGAGGCCTCTTAGCTGAATAAAATAAGTGCAGAATGGTGCTCGTGGGTGGTGGAGCAGGTGTGTTTTACCAGTTTGTCCTTTCTGTTCAGTTTCCTCTTAGTTTTGATCACATCCACAGGTTTAAATCTTCAGACTCCCATTTTTAAATAAATGCAGATGGATAATATGTTTTGGAGAAGCTTCTTGGAGTGCTGAAAATATTTATATAATACTGTATATGTGTTTATTTCTAGGAGAAGAAGCTACAGCTGAAGTTCCCTCGTCTTTTGTGATTCTGTCTCTGTGCACCCTGGTAGTCCTGGTGATTCTGCTTGCAAACTGTGTGTCCTGCTGTAAAGATCCTGAGATAGATTTCAAGGTAAGATTTAGAGTTATTAATGTGTGTACAGGTGATATTGTCAGCTGCATCCTGATATCCACAATACTTCATTTCTTGTGCTAATACTCTGCAGTGTCACTGTATGTCCTTTCTTCTGGAACAGCCATGTTCCCACAGACTGAAGTTTTGATGCAGCCATTTATTTTAACTAATTGGTCCCTGCTGCAGTAAGGATCTTTAATACCTTTTCAAAATAATAATTAGCTATCAGGATCAGTAGTAAAAGTTACACCCTTAAGACAGTTTTGGTGTAAAGAACCTTTCTGTTGTTTCTCTTTTGTTTTTCTTAGTCTTCTGGCAGGGTTTAAGACACTCCTGTCAAACAAGAATACTGAAAGTGCAGATCCACTGTAGCAAAACTGTTGAGAAATTATAATCAGAGAATAATTACTTTTGGAATATCAGTTATTAGTATTGTAAAATTGAGTTTTACTTTCATTTCTACATGGGGAATATTTGGCCTCAGCAGTTCACAGTAATTCATTCAAAGCCAGGGCTAGCATTTAAAGTCAAAACAAAACAGAGTCAAAAAACCACCAACACCAACAAAACCCAAACCACCAAAGCCACAAAAACCCAACTAAACAAACCCCCCTTSATTATTAAATGCAATGCTTTCATCYCTTAAGTCAGCAATTAATGGAAAATAAGGACTAGAACACTGTCTGTCACTATTCTTGGAAAAAAGCTATTCTTCCTTAGCATTGCTTATTCAAACTGAAAGAAATGTGTTAGTGCTTATTGAAAGAGCAGGATCAGCTTGTTTACCTGTTTATCTCTTGTTTAGGAATTTGAAGATAACTTTGATGATGAAATAGATTTTACACCTCCAGCAGAAGATACTCCATCTGTTCAGTCTCCAGCAGAAGTGTTCACCCTTTCAGTTCCCAATATTGCTTTACCAACTCCCTCCCAGTTTCCATCTCGTACAGGTAAAATGCTGGTTTTCAATGAAAAAACAAAAGTAGGCATTTTCTGTGTCAAAAATGGAGTGTGGCTGATTGTGTTTGACTTTATTGTAACAAATAACTTGTTACAAATGTTCATAAGCTGAGCCAATATATTTTGTAGGGTATAGGATAAAATGTGAAATACTTTACTTCTAAGATGTTAACCTGTGGCAGGGTAAGAGAGCTTAAGAGAGCAAAACTGCCTTAAAATCTCTTCTCTAGATTGCTGTCATTATATCTCTATCTCTGTGTGGCATTACATACCTAAAGGGTTTGAAGTACCCTGGGACATTTGTGACTTCTGCTCTTTAGTGGTTTTCTTCATGGCTAAGTTGTCAGTGGATTTTAACCACCACCCTTAAATGGAAACAACAGTGAATCCCTTACTTGACAGCAGCACCACTGTTCAGCTGCATCACTTTCTTAATGTCACTCTGCACTATTGCTGCTGGAAAAGTCAGCTTGGTGAGGCAGAGCATTGGGCTTCATCTCCCTGTGTGGAAGGGTTTTTGGAATGTGTTCTTTAAAATACAGTTTTGGTAAAGGAAATTTAAGCATCCTATAATATGTGTGCACCTAAATGGGAATAAACCTTGTGGAAGCTTGCCTTGTTTCCTCAGCAGTTGATAACTTTGGCCATCTGAGTGGTTTGATCCGTGTTCCATTTGTTTCATTGTCTGACAGATGGATCAAAGTCTCAAGTTGCACGTCAGAGTCTAAACTACATCCAGGAAATTGGAAATGGCTGGTTTGGAAAGGTGAGGAGTTATCTCTTCAGATTGCACAGGTTGCAGCTTATTCCCAGCTGACTGGGTCTCCATATTTACTTCAAAATAGTACTGAAAAAAAAAAGAGCAATAGCATAAGAAAAATGGAAATTGAAATTAGATATTTCCTTGCATGCACTCTTTAGCTGTAATCACAGCACTAATGAATGCTTTTTAAAATTTGCCTGTAGATTCTTCCTAGGGACTAGTCAGACATTTCACTTCCATGGATTTAATACACTCCTGTTTATACCTATTCTTCTTAGGAAAAAAATTAAGTAAATAAGTGGTCTTCACTAGAAAACATGTTTTCTGAAAGCTGATGTGTAAATCAGTTGTCAGGATTTAAGTATGGATATTTAATAATCAAAGCTCTGTTTGTGTTTGTAAAAAAAGCCAGAAATTCTTTCCTACATCGTATCTTTAGCTCTTGCTTTTCTTTGCAGGAAGACTTCAAATGTTTTTTCCCCTCTAATGAAGACACAATCTCTTTTTCAGGTTCTCCTTGGAGAGATCTACACAGGCACTAGTGTAGCTCGGGTAATAGTGAAGGAGTTAAAGGCAAGTGCAGGTCCCAAGGAGCAAGAACAGTTTTTAAGAAATGGAGAGCCATATTAGTAAGTAATGTTTCACAGCTTCATTCTCCTGCAGCTGAATGATGGACATTGCTTTTATTCAGTGTTATTGTCTCTACTTGYCCTCCCATATAACTGTAATGTTTGTCTTTAAAATGTGAAATATGCTCTACCCAAAGTGAGCACAAGTTGTGTTCACATCATTTATAGTGTGCTTTATCTTGCCTGGATGTGCTGTAAAAGATTGGTCACTGAAGAGTTTTCTCTTCTTGGTGCTTTTTARCATCCTGGCTATATTTGCATTTAGGTTTGGGTTGCTGACAGTTGTCAGAAGAAATTTCATGCCTTCTGCTGCATTTGCAAAAGTGGGTTTGAAGCAATTTAGGAAAAGTAACTGATCTGGCTGGGAACAAACCTGGTTAAAAAAAGGTTTATCTTTTAGCCAGCTCTGTACCTTGGTGTGGTTCATGAATCAGTTGCATGATTTTATTTTTGGAATGAGGGGTGGTGGGAGGATGGGTGTGACTCTCATGTGGTAAATCCTGACTTTTGTGGGTTTGAGATCCTCGGAGTTTTGGCTGCTGTCAGTGATACACTTCAGCACTACAAAGGAGATACAAAGGTACAAATGGAATCTGTGCCTTTGGTACTTGCACCTTCTGTTCCTGCCACCCCCTGCCAATGTTATGTGTTGAAATTTGTGGTAGGGATTTCAGTGTGTTGCATTCTACTGTGATCTTGCTGGCTTTAACTGTATTTTTTCACTCCAGCATTCTTCAGCATCCAAATGTTCTCCAGTGTATTGGGCAGTGTGTGGAAGCCATTCCTTATCTCCTAGTTTTTGAGTTCTGTGACTTGGTAAGTGCACTTATACAGAAGGCTGCTGTTGTTTTTTCACTGGTGTAAATTGTGTGTGTTATATTTACTGCCCTTTTTCATTCTGGAAAGTTTTGCGTATAACCAGAATTTCAGAAGACTTTTTTTTTTTTTGCTTGTTTAGAGACGCTGCAATTACAATTTTTTGTTTGTACTCTTTCCAATTCATCATTCATGTTCTAAGTTCTTGTGGAATGTTCTGAAGAGGCAAATACCTGTTCTTTGAATCTCTTTCAGTCTGCCTTCAGCAGGGAGCTTGGAGGGCAGAGGATGTCATAGAAGGGAGCTTTTTATTGCAGTCCACTATCACAGACACTAACTTCACATCAGAAATGATATTTGCTGTCCACAGTCTTAATGTGCTTTTATTACCATTTATGTCAAAATGTTAATTGAGGAAAATTGAAGATTTTTTTTGCCTCCTGCCTCCTCCTCACATCCACAGTGCCCAAATTTTACCCATGCTGTGCAGCTTTGAGCTAAAATGCAATGGTGGGCTCGCTTCTGATATCAGTCATATGAATTCTAATAGCTAGAATTTTCAGTTTCTCTGCTCATTCTCTTCCTAATCCTTTTTCTTACTGTATTATTCTTGTCTCTGCATTCTCATCCTTTTATTTCCCTTCCCATGCCCTTTCTACCCCACAAGCACCTGCCTTGTTCCTCCTGGCACCAGAGAAAAGCCAGGAACACAGTGCAGTGGTCACTGAAGGGGAGGGAGAGCACAAAGCCTTTCTGCATTCCTTGGAATGTACTGGAGTGTTGGGAGAAGGGGGAGGCACAGAGAGAACCTTTGAACTGTGCTCAGTGTGCAGAGTCAGCAGAGACAAACATTTGGATCCACTCTGGAAAGAGCTGAATTGTTTTATTGTAGCATAACAATTACTGAAACCAAACAAACCCCACAGTCCAGGTGTCTGTGTAAACATTGGCTCAGTAGCTGCTGTTAAAGTTTGGTGTGTAGATGTCATCTAAAGCAGARTTCCTTGGAAAATGGCAAGATAGAAGTGAAGTCAGAAGTGCATGGATGTTACAAAGTCTTTTGGAAAGAAGATAGTTTGCATTTATACATTGTAACAGGATCCTTTTTACCAGTTTCACTACTGCAGAATTTTCCTTTAAACTCAGGTGCAAAAATCTGCTTCTCATTGCTTAAGGCAATTTAAATTAGTTAGCATGAACTTGAGTTTTTTGAGAAATATCAATCAATCTGTGACCTTAAATAACTGTATTTTTCCTTGCTGCTCTTCTGCTCAAATGTATTAGCTGTGGCAAATTAATGAGGCAGAAGTGCTGATAAAATCCTTCTTTTCCAGATGGAAGGAATGCCTGAACTTTTTAAGTGACTGATCAAAGTGAAATGTTCTGGGTTTGCTAACAATTAAAAACTCTGTGCCTAAGGTTAATAGATAAGATTTGTATAGTTCTTCAATGCAGAAATAGAATRCTTCTTACTGGTTTTTAAACCTGCTATTCATATTGGAGTTTCTTTAAAAGGACCCTGCAAAGAGAATTGCATTTATAGAGTCTATCAGATATACATCCACATCAGATTTAATTGCTGCCATCTTTTCAAATAGTTATGTGATTTAATCCAACTTTAAATTTGAAGATGGAGTAGCTTTTAAAGATTGCCCTACTTTAGGTGTTCAGGAAAAAAAATAATATCCTTGTTTGATGCCTGATTATTTATGCCAGAAGTTGTCATGATCCTGCAGAGTAATCTGGAAAGGATTTTACTTAAGGGGATAAAATAGATTTTCACTTTAACTGGGGGCAGTAAGCTTGACAGTTAAAGTGGTAGTTTTACAAATTTGAGTGTAGTTAGGTTCCAATTTCTGTGGAATGGAAAATAAATGTCTGTGCTCATTTTTCTATTCCAAGTTAACTAAAACTTGGTTTTAGAAAAATATATATTATAGTCAGTTAAACATAACTTTAATATGAAAGTCTGGCTCACAGTAAGATTTCTTCCTTGGTAGAGCTGAGTGTCTCCTAGACATGATTGTATTTTTTTTACTGTGCTCATAAATACACATGGACTGGGCAGCCAGGACAGTGTTCAGTGGCTCCCTGTACATCACTGATTCTTCTTGTGCTCCAGGGCCTGGAGAGGGAGGTGGAAATGTTGGAGTAAGGACAGAGAAAAGACAGGAAAGAAGCAATGTGAAGAAAGCATGATGGCACCATTTGGAATAGAAAGTGTGGCTAAAATGTTTTTAGGGGAGTGTCAGGAAGGTTTTTATCACTGTGGTTGCAGTGGCAGTTAGTTGGATTCTTTAGACTCATAGTGACTGATCTCAAAAGCCTTTTGTACTTTTTTTCCTGAAATTGGGGTGCATGGAGGTGCTTTCAAAACAGACAGGAGTGATTCTTCAGCAGTGAAAACTGAAGGGTAGGTGCAACTGGAGTGGTTGACTGAAGACTACAGAGTCTGTGGTGATTATTAGTTCAAATGGGAAAGATGAGAAACACGGTCCTGTTCTGCTACCAGTGGTTTAATGCTGAGCTAAAGCTCTTCCCCCTATGTTATGGTGGTGTCTGTGTAAGTCCAGCAAAGTAAACTTGTTTTAATCCATTGTATTTGTGTGGTTTAGAATTCAATGGTTTGGGAAAAGAGTGGCAAATATGTTGGCTGTGTTGGATAGGAAGTTTTAATGTCTTCAGCTGACAGTTCTTTTGAGGCTCTCTTGGCAGTGTTGACCTTGTTTTGCAAATTTGGGATATTAAGTAACAAAAAATGTGGCTGTTCTGCTGACCAGCAGATCTGCAGGGTACAGTGGTTGTTTTATTCACACTCCTTCATACTCATAGCCCATCACAGCATGTCCCCATTTTGCTACTTCTCTCWCTTGGATTTGTAGCCTTTTTAGGGCCACTTGACCTTGTCTTGGCTGCTCAGGCTGCCCTGTTGGATTATCAGTTCCCAGGCTCCTTGGCATTGAAAGGTCCTGAGCAGAGAGAGTGGAAACTGTAGTGCAGAGAAACCAGAGCTGTCAGGGCAGCAATGCTGAATGTCAGGCAGSCTGGCTGACTTGTTTTCTTGGCCACAGAAATTCCTGATCCATTTCTGTTACAAAAGATTGCTGGTTGCATGTGCAAGAGCTCTTCTGGCTAATATTTGGTCTGTTTTGTAATATAATCCAAGTTGCTCTGTATCACTTGCTTTGCAGAGCTGGGAAAGAAGCAAGAGAGGTCATAATTAATTTAAGCTTCTGAATTCTATGCTTTGCCTGTATTAAAATTRTTTAGAAAATAGTAAATATAAAAAGCCCAGAAGGGTTTCACACCCYCTTTCCCCTATTAATTGCATAGTAGGTTGGTGCAGTCTGCTATGAATAGTTAACTGTTCACTGTTAAACATTGCAGAATGATGCCAGGTTAAAAATAGTGGTTGCTGTCTTATTAACTTTAATATATTACTGAGCCCTGTGTGGCCAGCATTTTGTCAGCACAGCAAATCCTCTAATGGATTGACATAATTTATGAGTAAAAGGAAAGTTATTCAAATGTGGAAGTTGCATGTATCTTGTGCRGCTGATTTGCCTATCAAATTCTTACAGAAATTCTTCAAGTTTTTCAATTCCCTGGGCAGATGAGATCAGCAGGATGCAGTATTTGCCTGGAATGCTCTGTGGCTTACTTTAGGGATGTTGCTGTTAGGGAAGGGTACCTGCTTGCAGTGTTTGGTTCTTTTTTTAATTACTGCCACTTGAAAACATGTCGTCATCAAAAAAGAATTTTTGCAAGGAAAACTTCATCATCAAAGAGTTCATTGAATCTATTTAATGATCATGGTCAATATGAGCCAAATAGCAGATTTATCACTGGTGTGTGGTTTAAACATGAAGGGGATTTGTCAGTTTATGACAACTTGGTTGAAAATGTTCAGTAGATGTAATTTGGTAACCACTTCACACTTTTAAAACCATCATCATCAGCAGTGCCTTCTGGTTAAAAAGTGATGTTGGTCAATTGTTTGGGTGTTCAGATGAATCCAATAGGGAATTTRCACAAACAAAAAGCTGCCAAAGAATACTGACTGTAAGTGTGCTTCTGGCTATTACAGAGAAAAAGCGTATTAAAACTTACTTACAAAGGTGGCTGAACTGAGAAGGATGGGAGGAAAGGCAAAATTTAGTTCTTCATGGAGTCCCAGGAGGGGAGAAAAAGGCAAAGTGGCAGAGGAGGTTGGAGAGAAAGTAGAGCCTTTCTCAAGCATGATTATTGAGCTTTTTATATTTAGATATCTCTGCAGTGAATTTTGCAGAACTGCATTTATTCAGATATATATAACCTTTGATATTTATGTTAAAAAGTCTGTCAATAAAGGGCCATTTTGTGGCTCACAAAAYAGGGCAGGGATAATATTGCTGTGTTGCTACACTCTGCTTTTAGGCAGGGAAGCATCATAGGGTAATTCAGGATATCAAGGAGGTCTCCAGTCCACCAGGATTCCCAGATCCCTTTTGACCACTGCTCTTTTTGTGCTGTTGCAAGGGATTTTGCCTTCCCAGGTGCAAGAGTTTGCATTTGTCTTTCTGGAGTTTTGTAARGTCCCTGTTGAAATATCCCTCAGCTTGTCCAATTCTTCTGAAGGGCAGTTCAGCACTGGATTGTGACCATTGGTTCACCCCAGTTTGGTACAAGCAACGTCCTTTTAAAGCAATACCAAAAATACCTGGTTTATATTTTTAACCTTGATTGTAGCCTTAATTAGAATGGGAACATAGAATCAGTCTGTTTCAAGGTGCTGGATTTAGTAAAAGYTGTTTTTCCTACAAAAATATATGCCTACATGAATAATTTACTAAATAAGGGATGTCACACAGCACTGCTGTTACCAATGCATTTAAAAATTAAAAAGTAATTCCTGGGTGCATTTCAGGCATCCTTGGAACTTAATCCACCTGGGACAAGCCCTAAGCAAGCAGTTGCTGTTTTAATGAATGGCAATATTGGAGAGTTTGGCTTTGTTCAGGCTCTTGCTGCCACCTACAGTCAGCTGAGCTGGGAGTTCAGGGTTCTGCTGTGTGTTACAAACTGTTTGTGTTACAAACTCTGGTCCTTTCCTGGTTGTTTGGAATTTGCTCCAGCAAAAACTTCCTGGCCCAAAGTTTGGGAAGACAGTGGATATAGAGCCCAGAATGCTGTGCTGGTGAAACAAGCTGTGATATATGCTTTACAGTGTCTTTGAAATAATTTGCTAAACTTAGAGACAGTCTATATTTTAAATATCAAAGATACAGGACTGCTGGGTTAAAAAAACTGTGAGAAAAGGAACAGCAGTGCCGTCAGAAACTTGTTCTTTTCCCTTGCTTGGATTCTCTTAGTGCAAGTCTTCCTTTTCCTGAATGTTTGGACAGCATTCAATTATTTCCCTCTGTTTCAAAGCTGTTCTTTTTTTAGTAATTKATGGAGTGCTTTGATGGGCTCATTAATTACGTGTCTATTGCTCAGCATTGCTTGGGTTCAGTAAAGTGCTGCCATCATCAGAATTCTCTGACTGGAATTGGGTGTATTACCATGTCTTTTATACTGAAAGCTCTGGTGAGCTGGCAATGTCTGAAACCCTCTTCTCTTGTMTCTCCCTTCCATTCCCTTACCAATTCCAGACAGCTTTGCTGATTGGGAGTACTTGAAAATGTCTCATTTCAAGGCAGAGGCTTATCAAACTCTTTTTTTAATGGAAGTTATTAGTGCATGACAGGTTTGATGTGACAGCCTGATCTAGGATATTAATTACTAAATGATTAGATTAAAAACCCTTAAGGACAATTCAGTATGCCTTGRGTGGCCTCTGTAAGATCCTCTATGTAGACTGGAAACTTGAGGAGATTTATTTTATTAAGCACAACTGTGGTAAATAAGTAATGTGGTCTCTTGGATATTTATTAAAAATAATTTTTTCAGATTCAACCAACATATAAGGCTAATAAATATCTTCACCTTYTTTTGCAGGGTGACCTGAAAACTTACATCTGCAATGAGCAGGAGCACATGAAAGCAGAGCCTCAGCTGATGCTGCTSCAGAGGATGGCGTGTGAGATCGCTGCTGGCCTGGCTGTGATGCACAAACACAACTTTGTGCACAGGTAAGGTCCCTGTTGAAATATCCCTCCCAGGCTCCCAGGGAACCCCAGGCACTCTGCAATTCACTGGGGATTTTCATTCAAATCCAGAGCTACTGAAGATTGTGTTTCCACACATTTCTAACTGTGACATACCCCGAGGCATGAAGGTCTGATGCTAATGARGGTGCTAATTGAGCTGCAGTGGTGTGGTGTTGCAGCCCCACCTGCCTGAAAGCTGATCACCTGCTCTTAGAGAACACAACCTGCTGCCAAGCCTGCCCTGATGTTTGTTTAATTCTTGGCCAAGTCAAATTTGTTTTGTTTATTGTGGAGAGAGAGATGTTAAAATTCAGTTAGGATGGATCTTACTGCTGTGAATTTTTTTATTAGGTTATAGCAATTTAGGACTTCTCTTTGGTAGCCTGTTTGTAACTAAAAATGGAAAAGAAAGCCTTGCTAATGCAGTAATGAAGAAGCTGAGTTAAGAGGGAAAATCTGACTAAAATGGATATTCTCTCACTGAATTGTTCTTGTAGCCTTTTCATCTTCACTAGAGCAGACAGATTTCCAAGTAATCATACTAGGAGAAGAATTTTGTTCTCATTGGGGGAAATGCTAGATTTATTTTTAATTAATATAGCTATTTTTAATTGAAGTTAATGTAGTCAATACTGAAAGAGTAGCAGTAGTTGCAAAACGCTGGGAAAATTTATTCATTAAACTAGTTGCCTTGTGTTGAGGGAGAAATGAACTCTCGAACCTAAGTCTTAGAAGGTGCAGGTGTAAAACAGCAGCAAAACCCTGAAAAACCCTAAGCCTGGACTCAGCTGGTGCTGCTGAACAGAGCTTTTCACCCATTTAACAATTTCAGATGACTTGAAGGTAATACCAATTGTCTCATTGAGGGATCAGTTTYTTGTCTTGCAGCAGCATGGCTCTGTAGGTATTAAATTTAACAGGACATTTTCACTGAAATACAGCTAAGCTTGGTAAATAATTGTTCTGTGCATCTACAAGATTCTTGTTATAATGTTTACTTCTAGCAACACTATCCTGATGCTGTCAGAGTAAGTGGTAAAGCTCCAGCATCAGTGATTTTGTTGTTAGTGGTAAATTCAAGCAGCCAACAATTTTTCTTTTCCAGGATATTTATTTAAATAGTATACAACAATTTGGCCAGCTCTGGGACATACTTGAAGGTTAAAGATGTGTTTGTGACCTGTGTAGTTCAATGACTCTGGAAAGGAAAACATCAGCATTTTTCTTTGTAGCAGGCAAACTGTGGCTTTCAGACCATTTGTACTTCAGAGACTTTTTTTAAGCCACAGAGAAGCAAAGGTAGAGTTCTTCCAGGGCACTTAATTGTCTGGTCCCCCTCTGTGAAAGTGAGAAGTGAAATGTTTGAGCAATTAGTCTGCTGAGCTCTTTGCTGTCGCAGCCCCAGTTCCAGCTTCATTAAACTTGCATAAATTTCTGAGTTTGCATGATGGGTTTTCTAAAACTGTGTCTTGGTGTTATTACAGCAGCACTGCTGGTTCGTGAGTATTTGTGGTCTGGTTCTGTGGTGGAAACTGGAAGCAAATTCTGTGTCTGTTCAAGAGCTTTGTGATTTGTTTATTAAAKGACTGCTATGAAATACATGACTTTYYCTGATGGTCTTTTYCAAAGACTGTAGTTTKGGTTSATRTGTAATGTGAGTTTGTTACTKAAGGAGCTGTAGATGTAAGATATTACTGGTTGCTCAGTATCATATTGTGAATTAACATTTGAACCTAATCTGAAGTGCTGGTAGATTTTGCTTATGACAATTAAAATGCAAGCCTTGCAATGATAGGTGTGAAGAGGGGTGACATCACTGCAGCCTGGGAACAGCCCACATAATCTCCACCAGAGGATTATGAGGAGCATGAAATAACTGCATGTAAATTCTGAGTGAAGTTTGAGTGCTTAAGAGTCTGTGCTCTGGAGAAATGACTGCAGCTTGAACATTTTTATACAGGACAGCATAATAGTCTGGGGTTTTTGTACTTCAAACTGTGATCAGACTGCTGTAAGAATTGTMACTTCTGTTGACCCATTTGTCTTGATTTGCACTGAAGAGCTCTGCTTTGTCTCACTGTTGATTTGTTTGTGTTTTCAGTGACTTGGCCTTACGGAATTGCTTCCTTACATCTGATTTAAATGTCAAAGTAGGAGATTACGGTATAGGATTCAGTAGGTACAAGGTGAGTTAATTTAGTYGTGGACCAMTTCTTTAAAGGATTTGGGGCCCAARGTYAYARCAASCATACTTGAAAATTATMAACTGATTGTCTTTTATTTGAATAATGAGCTTTCAGAGTATAACTGGGAAATAACTGCAGCAAGTTCATAAAGTAGAATAGWTGATCTTTCTAGAGATGAGTAGAGTTTATACTTCTGGAAAATCTACCCCCTTCTGATATTATTTGTAGTAGTCTTGAAATATGAACAAACTCATATGTTTTAAGGAAACATTCGAAAGAAAAGTTCAAATTTCTTAAAGAAAATATTCAAAATACTTAAGTATATCAAGAAAGTGAAAAATTAAAGACATTAAAGAAACTTTTTTTAAGTACCAAAAAACCCAGTAACTGGCATTCAAGTTTCTGCTATGCAGTGGCCAGTGAAGTACTTTCCTCYATAGCATTATTCTCTGCTACTTGGAGAAAATGGGATTATTTTTTTGAATTCTAATTCTTTGCTAGGCATTGCATAGAAACACGTTAAGGAAAAGACTGTCAGTGTCTGGAAGTTGATTTGATGTATATTCAGCCTTCTTCTGTTTTTGGTTTTGTTTTTCTTTTTTCATTTTAATCAATAATTTAGGAAGAYTATATTGAGACAGATGAGAAGAAATTTGTTCCTCTACGATGGACTGCACCTGAGTTAGTAACAAGYTTTCAAGACAGACTGTTATCAGCAGAGCAAAACAAATACAGTAACATATGGTATGTAGAAGGTTTTAAAATAATTTCAATGAGATATTTGTGAAAATATTTTCAAATGTTCCATAAAGGAGTAAATAATATTGGCCTGATGCATCAGATGTACAGTAGGTTAATCTCAGTAAACTTGAAACTGTATTGTGCTTTGGAAAGATGCTTAGMAATCTGTTCAAAGTTGGAGCAAGCAGAAATGTTTAGCAGAATAATAGGTGTTTATACTAATAAACATACCTTCAGATGTTTATCCAGGAAAGAAATGGTGAATGATTTTTCCAAGAATAAGTAGCCGTGAGTGACATAAAAAGTTGATCCTGCTAGAGCCTGAGTAAGTTCAATTGTAGAACAGTGGCATTTTAATGAAAATGCTGCATTCATGCTGCAGCATTTGAGGGCAGCAATTAACTGTTGGTTTCTGCTGCCAAGGAGCTGATAGACAATGGCTGGTGAAAATCTTGAAGATGAAAGTTTTCGAAATTGCCAAGTTCCACTTCAGTTCTCAAGCCCCAAGAAATTTRGATAATGGAAATTGTGGATTAGGCTGACATTTCTGAAAACACTGTAGTTAATTCCTGCATTTATATTTCTAAGGATAATAAATGATAAACTAGACTTTGGTATTTTAAAACCAGGGTTGGAGAAAGCAAGTGAGGTAGAAATTATATAAATATTAATTTGCTTCCATCCTCCAAGGAGGCTTCCTCAGCTCTTACTGTTCATCTGGACTRCAAGCAGCCAGCAGCTTAAGGTTCATCAGTGTTCTAGCATTTTGTCAGATAAATGAGTGAACAAATTCTAAAGTTATTCTAGAGACAATGGGAAGTGGTATTTATTTCTTCTTGCCAGTTATGCTTTGCAGATCTTTACTTTGTTAGAAAAGCAGCTTTGGAATAGTTGTGAGAATGCCCATGGTTTGGTGTCCTTTGCAGGGCCCTGGGTGTGACGCTGTGGGAGCTGTTTGAGAATGGTGCTCGGCCTTACTCGGATTTCTCAGACAGGGAAGTCCTCACCCACGTCATCAAGGAGAAGCAGGTTAAACCCTTCAAGCCACGTCTGGAGCAGCCATACTCTGATAGATGGTAAACTTGAAATGTTTCTTTTTATTCTTAAAGCTGGTGAAGAAGTTTCTCAAAGTTCTCTTAAATACATTGCAATTGCTATGTGGAGACATGCTCACAGCAAATATACTCTAGCTACAGTGATTGAGAGACCTTGCTATAAATGGATGTTCCTGCCAGTGATAYTGGTACTCTGAGGCTTGTTAGGTATCTGAACTCTATAAATTCCATTTCTGTGTGAAACCCACTGAAAGCTGKTTTTGTTTGTACAGGTATGAAGTTCTGCAGTTCTGTTGGCTGCCTCCCGAAAAGAGACCGACGGCAGAAGAAGTGCACAGRCTTTTAACTTACCTCCGCATGCAAAGCCAAAGGGACTCCGAGATTGATTTTGAGCAGCAGTGGAATGCTCTGAAACCAAACACCTCCAAYAGAGAAGCAAATAATTCTGCATTCCCAATCTTGGATCACTTCACAGGAGAYAGACTTGGCCATGAGCTGGAGGAGGTTCTGACTGTGACTGAAACGAGCCATGGGCTGAGCTTTGAGTACATCTGGGAGGCAGCTAAACACGATCACTTTGATGAGTGTGGTCACGTGAATCCTGATGAAGCCATGACCTACACAAGTATTTTCTATCCCGTGGAGGTTTTTGAGAGRTCCCTTTCAGAGCAAGGAGCAGGAGCACAGGATGGAAGTGGTCAAGAGGCATCACTTGCTGTCCCTGGGGTGTTACCTGTGTTTGATGCACACAAACTTTCTGTTGGAAATGATTACTATATCCAGCTAGAGGAAAAAGGAAGTGGCTGCAGCATGAATTTTGATAACCAATCAGTTGTATTAACAACAGAAGTTGATCATCAYGATGCTGGACAAGAAAAAAGTTCTCATTTCACGGTTCTCAGGGATCTTGATGTTGAAGAGTCTAGTACCGATGGGGACTTCTTCCACTACAATACAGATCCTAAAGAGGAAATTTTGCCTGCTACTAGTAGCCCAGAAAGTCCTTTCCAGAGTATATTTAATGACATTGACAGATCAGAAGAACTGGCAAACAGAAAAATAATTGGGTTTGCTGAAACAAATGATTCTCCTAAAGACTTTAAGCCAGCTGTTTTGAATTCAAACACAGATGCTAGAAAGGCAGTGGGCTGTTCTCAGAARGAGCATTCTAGTCATGCTTCTGAAAATGAAACAGCTTCCATGTGTGAAAATATCTCTAACCAATCTGAGCCGGTAACATTAGAAGAACTTTCTGATAACTTCTTATTTCTTCAAGAGAAAAACTTATTAACCGGGTTATTGCCTAACAAAACCAGCAGTGATTTTGGGCCAAACTCAGAAGGTGTTCTAAAACGTATCTTAGAAACCTCACTAAGAAACTCTGTAGAGCCTGAGCCTGTGCTGGCTGAGAATGCACAGGTCTTTTCTTTAATACATGAAAGTCTTAAAACAGTGAAAGATGAAAATTTTAACCCGGTGACARTGAACAAAGATCCCAGTTCTCCATCTCAGACTCCTGTAGAGATGCAGGCATCCTCTAGTCCCCCCACAGAACAWAAGTCATGTGATAAACATCCAAATCTTCCTGTTTTGAAGGATGAGGGGAAACTTCTAAATGTAGAAGTGAATGAAGTAAGTTCTTGTAACACCGATGTTCTCTGTCAAGAAGAGCTATCTTATAATGCCAAAAATAATAATGTTGGAAATAGTCCCTATTTCAGTGTTGCTGTTGAAACAGATGAGTGTGATGCACAGATGAAACAGGGAATGCTTTTCAAGTCTGATGAAATAACTTTTAATGGAGAAAACTGTAGTGATCAGGAAGATGGGAAAAGAAACTTGCAAGAGAGTTCTCCCATATTAAAAAAAARAGAATGTTTATTGGAGGAAATACRAGAAACATCGAATCATTTTGAGAACTGCAAGGATGTTCCAGAAGAGGTGACCTTAATTTCTGTTGCTGCTTCAGATTGTACAAGTCAGGATAGTCTTTTGGAAGACAGCCCTTCTCCTCTMCAGACTGTAGAACAAGCCTTAGAGACACCTGATTCTTTGGATTCTTTAGATGTAAATGAGGTTTTAGAATCTTTACAGGCTCAAAGCCCTCAGAAACTGTTGCCACCAGATAAACCTGCTGACAGTGGCTATGAAACAGAGAACCTGGAATCTCCAGAATGGACTTCCCATGTCCCTGTTGAGGATGCTCCCAGTGTGGACACTGCTCTGTGTGTTGTGARTGAGAACAGTGTCAGTGCATTGCCTTCCAATCCAGTCATCATTGTGTCAGAAGCAGCAGCCTGTTTGGATGCAGTGAACAGCAATTTTGAAATAACCCCAGTGGTTTTTCTGAGTGGAAATCAAAACTCSTATAGAGACTCTGCCTATTTCTCTGACAATGATTCTGAGCCAGATAAAAAGCCAGAAGAGTCTGTGAATCTGTCCAGAGAGACTGTYTGTGTTTCCTCCCCCAGAGGAGAGAATCACCCTGAGGAGGTTAATGGTTTTGAGGAGAGACAGCAAACGTGTGATGGCAGGAATTTCCAGGATGATGATGATCAAAATGCAAAACTAGAACTAAACCACAATTTAGAGATCCAAGAGATGGATGGGAGGATGCAGGGGTGTCCTGATGAGTGGGCTGAGGCAGCTCTGACTTCCCTGGAAATAGTGATGGAAGGTAACCTAAGGGATGAAATCAAACTGTCTGAGACTTCCCATAAAAGTGTCTCTTGTGTTGGCACTAACACCTCAGARCTTCATTCACACAGAGACTTAAAGTCTGTGCACAACATGCATGGTCCTTTAGACCTGAGTGACAGTGAGAAATCCTTCTATCACATGGAAGGACAAAAACTGAAAGAGCCAGATATTGAGGGAAAATACCTCGGCAAACTCAGCGTGTCTGGAATGCTCGATTTAGAAGATGGTGATGATGCAGATGAGGAAGATGAAAACAGTGATTCTGAGGATGACATGAGGACTTTTCATATGCATAGTCTGAGTTCTGACAGTGAAGATGAAACTGTTCATCAAGTACCTGAGATAATTACTGAAAAAGATGATGGAAAAAATTTGAGGAGCTTGTTGAAACTTCCAAAACCTCTTAATGAAAGGCAACATGAACTTTGGAAAGATGAGAAAAAGGCTGTGACATTCTTTGATGATGTGACAGTCTATTTGTTTGATCAGGTACCCTTTTTTTTCATTACTAAGTAAAGTTTTTGTTGGTTTGCTCTTTGTTTTTCTTGAAACAGGGGGTTATATTTGGGAAGACCTTGTTACAAGAGTATCTTCTTCTTTWGGCAGGGTTAAAGCCTATTTGTGATGTGGGTTATTTTCTCTCTATATATTAATGCTATACAAAAATAAGTATATGTGAAAGAATAATATTTATATATAAAGAAGAAACTTTTTACTCGGGCATGTGCAGTTCTGTGCTGCTGGTRGAATAACAGCACTAATTTTGAGGTGAAGGAGGGTTTTGGTTTGGTTGCCAAATCCTGAATCTGCATTGYTGTTGGACCCTTGATGGCACATGCTGAATGGAACGTGGTTTTAGTGATGGTTTTTCTGCTGTTTGTAAGCTGTGTTTAATTTGAATATCTGAGATGGMATTGCTGTGGACAGGATTTAATTCWTTTATTTTGACAGAATGTTGTTGTAAGTTTATAGAAGCAGCTTATCTGTTTAATGGGTTTGAAGACTTTAAGATACCTTTATAAAAGGAAGAAAGTGAAAAAAGCCAACAATTAACCAAAAAACTCAAACTGAAATCTAATTCTGAATCTTGTGTTAGTTAGCAATAAGATAAATTTACCTAAGGCATCATAATCAAAGATGAGAACAGTATTTAGATGGTAATGCTAATTTTTATTAATCCAGTGGGATTCATGTTCAGTGAAACACTGATTGACTTATAAAATTCAAGGTTACTTTGTTTCCCTATCAGCTTTATCAATTTTTAACTTCTGTAACTGGATACAGAGGGGATTGTATTTTAACATTAAGGCAACTAAACTTGTCCAGTGAGTTTAAAAGAACGGTCACATTGTCAAGCTTTGGAAGTGTTGCTTATGATGACGCACAGAAATATTAGAGTTAACTGTGTTTTGGAATAGAAAACATAGGTGATTTATTTGTGTTTAGGCAGCTTGTRGAATAGTGATCTTTTTGTTAGAGGGGAAGGAAAAAACTTAGCTGTGTTTAAACTGCTCTTAGCTGTTGAACTCTTTAGTTRTTATTACAATAACTGATAAAATGTTGGCTGCTTCCAATACCGGCTGAACAAAGTCTGTCTCTTTACCCTGAACTTGATAAAGGGATTAAAAAAAAATGTTGGGAGATGGGATAAGGCTTTATTAAAGAGGAAAAAACTCCTACCCATGTTAAGATAAAGGAACTATTTTCAACTGGAAGATATCTTAGCTTTGATTCTAGAAATWTGAAACCATTTTATATCATAAATAATATTTAAATAGTAATTTCCTGTGTGCATATTAGCATAGATTTGATACAGCTTTCTTTAGAAGTAGAGGTACGTGCATGTCCTTAATCTAGAACTCAGTTTTGTTGTGTAGTTGTAACAGTTTGCAGATCTTTTAATTCCACATTAGACTTGATGGTGGGATGGGGAGTGGATTTGTGGGTGCTGGCATCTATTTTGTGTGTAGAAAGAGTTAAAGAAGGGCCTTTGTTTGCCTTAGGAAACACCAACGAAGGAGCTGGGAAGCAGTGGCATAGACATGAACGGGGAAGGTGCTGGCAGCTCTCCTGTTCCATCTTCCAGTCTTGGTTACTTGAACAGATTTGCAAATTCAGAAAGCTCAACAGATGAAGAAGGTACATGAATGTATTTATTCATACACACAGCAGGGCTGAGAGGGTTTTATGCAGACTTTTATGAGAAGTCATTAAACTGTACRTGATCTGTAAATGGACTGTGCCATCTTGGCTTCCATTTGGCATCCTAAGCACTCACTGCACCTGGGCTCACAGTCCCTTGTTCCTCAGGAGCAAAGCTGGGCTGTGATCCTGATTGTTATGTATTGATTGAGGTGTCCTGAGAGTATCCAGGGTAACCAAAGTGGGGGTGACAAATCTTTGTGGGTGACATTTAGGGGTCAATGCAGTCCTCCAGTCTTCTTCGTGTACAACTGGGCCTGACCTTACATGACATTACTGTAATTTTTTCTTTTTCTTTTTTTTTTCTCCCAAGGTGGGGGTTTTGAGTGGGATGATGACTTCTCTTCTCCAGAGCCATCCTTTATCTCCAAGGCAGCTAACAGTCTCATTGGTTCTACACCACCCCTTCAGCCATCCAAGTACTTCTCTCCACCTCCACCTTCCCGGACTCTTGAGCAGAACTGGTCACACTCATCCCCTTATTCCAGATTCTCCATCTCTCCTGCAAACATGGCAAGCTTTTCTCTTACACATCTTACAGATTCAGATATAGAGCAAGGAGGTAAGTGATTTATTTATAATCATTGATTTTAAAGCTACAAATTAAAACCTTTATRTAAAGATAAAAGTAACAGATACAACAAGTCTTGYTCTATTTAAAATATCAAATGTAGAWATAAACTTTGGTAGTGTTAAAAATGTATGTCTGTTCTTGTGTTTCAGTTAAAACATAGCTTTCAATGGAGATTTAGATTATTTGCATCTAAGTTGGTACAAACTTGAGGTTGATCAACCTATGAAACATTTATGGCACAAACTGTTTGTGTAAATGAAACCTCTGCAATCCTGGAGCACTGCTGTTCCACCTGCCACACTCTGGCAGTTCATAATTCTGGTTGTTGCACTGTCTTAAGTATAATTGTGTTTTCATTGCCCATGGTGAGGAAGCCAGGAATATAATGTTTATTATTGTGTAAGTTTATTTTACAGTTTAGTTTCTTTTCAYATTGCTTTTCAGACAGTGCATTCTTGACACAGTCTCAAGAATTGCAGCATGTTTTCTAGAGCTGTGAGTAGGATTGTTAGGAGAGCTGAACAATCTGTTCATATTGAGTACTAGCAGTATTTATTAACAAGCCTTCTTGTCAGTAACAAAAAGCTTTTTTAACCTTTGATACATTTTTGAGGGTTAAGAGAAGCAAAAATAAGCAGACTTGAATGAGTTTGGCATATTATGAATCTTGATAACACATTGCACTATTAAAAGTAAAYATTACTGATTGCAGAGCCTTGCTAATGGTCAGTGTCTGTAAGTGAGTAATCAGTGTTCTGGAGAGTTGTATTGTTCTTGTATTGTGCTTCTTGATTAGATAATGGTTGCTGCTTAGTAACTTACAGATAAGAGAGAATATTTTGGAGATCCTACATTGCCTTATGTGCCCTAAGAAGTGACATTGAACTGTGTGATTGAAGCAGATGTCTAGGAATAAATGAACCAAATGTTTACAGTAGTTGAAAGCATAGGGAAAAATTAACCAAAACTTGGAAGTGCAAAAGTGCAGAATGCCAAGTTCTAGGAAATCTTACAAAGAATTGAGGGTTGTGCAGAAGAATCTCACTGTATCTTATGACTTTTCCTCTWATAGGAAGCAGTGAAGATGGAGAAAAAGATTAAATCAATTTGAACTTGCCCGGACTCCAGACATAAAATACACAGATTTTGAGTTTGAAACTTCTTTATCTAAACTCTGGATCCTCCTGGAGTAACACAGGTAATCAAGAAGTACTGAGAAACGAAAGTAAACACTGAAAGCAATGTTGAATCAGGACATTAATTTGAATGTGTATTTAACTTTGTAATGTATTTTTAAATCAGTGCAATTTTGCTTTTCATTGAAAGACRATTCTGCCGCTGTTTTCAAGTACTTGAAATATTTTTCAGATAACTTAAACAAGTAAAGCAATTACACTACAGTCTGGTTTATGTATGAGATTGTATAATATTCTTTTTATATTTTTCCATGTAGTTCATTATCTATTTGAACATACACCTGTTGTAGAATTGTGTATAACTGTCCTGTGCAACAGGTGGCTGTGTTGATGGAACTGTATGAATGATAGTTGATCAGTAGTGAGCCATATTTATTCAAAAAGATATCACTACATATTACTTTGCTTATTACAATTGCACTATGGATTATTCTTCCTTTATTTCCTGATGATGTACAGAATCAAAATCTTCAATCTTTCAAGGAAAGTGAGACAAGTTGAATTGGCCCAGTTATCCAGTTTAATTTGTCCTTTTTGTAGCCTTTGCTATGCACGGTACTTGTAAAACGTACATAACTTCTGAGTATTATGTTAGACTTGCTGAAATCTTATCTTCAGTACCATTTCTAAATGATAATGGTTATAGAATGGTTGTTAGTGTTCATGTTTTATAGGAAACTGGAAAAGAATATATGATATACTCTGGAATTTTTAGATGAAAGAGATAATGTCTCTTAATTCCTACATATGATCCTACTGACTGCTTAAACTGTAATAGCATCTGACTATATCACAATTAAGGGCCTTCCAGTTTTTACTACAATTTCTGCCTTGGAGGAAGAGGAGGGAAAATTGGCTGTATAAAACTCTGGAATTGATGAATCTTATAAAAAGACTGATTTCAATAGACTGGATTTGGGTACACTCGGCCCTTCAGTTGTACATTTTGTGAATTTTGAAGCTCACTCTTCTGCTGACTGCAGATCAGGGCTCCGTTCAGAGGCCTGTGGTAAATCTACCTCTCGGTGATGTTAAGATTAATCAATTAAGATTTTGATTAATGGTTAATGCCCAGTTTTGCACCCTTTATAGGGCCAGATCTATTTTAAGATGTCTGCAGAGTTCCATGGCACTTCTTGAAATGCAATCCTGAMCAAAGGATGCAGTACAATGGGTTTGCTCTGAAGCCTGTAGGGAAGGGAAGACAGTGTGAGGGTTTAACCTTTCTGCTCTACCTTACATTTAGCTGGTTTAATCCTTTAAACTGCTCTGAAAAAGATATCCTTAATTATTACTTCAAAGTGAGTTCAGTWGAGAAACAAATCCCTGACTTCTTGGAATGCCTTACGCAGTTGCAGATCTGTAGGAAACACTGATAGGAACAGTTTACCTGGCTTTGTGTTTGTTTACCTGCACRGAAATACAAATGTACTGAAATGTGAAGTACTTTGTATTTTAGTGGCTGTTTTGGCAGGGCTTGAGATAATGGTGGTCCAAGTGCTCTGTGTCCAGATCCAGTCACCAGAGAATTTCCATCATATGGAGATGGGAGGACTAGATATTTTCAGATGTGTGATTTTTTTTTTTTCTTTTTGTATACCTCTGTGTTAATTTTGATTTGTAAGTATGTTTTAAAAATGACAGGAATATGTTAACTGCTTTTTTTCCAACATCATTTAGCCCTTAAASCAGAATGGCTTCCGTACTGATTAAAAGGGAATGGTTTAGTTAYCATGTTGTTTGAAGTTGCCAATGAATTGTTGAGATACCTTTTTCTGATGAGGCACTCAGGTTCAGAGTTAGAACAGCTCTTTGGTATGAARAGAGGAACTGAATTTTCCTATGGACCTTTCCCAAAACATTATTTAGAAGGCAAAGTCAAGTAGTTCTTAATACAGGCTTACAGTATATACTGTAGAGGGTTTAAGGAAGCTGTGCACTACTGAAGATATTTTAAAATGTTGGTAATAGACTTTGTGCACAAATTATGGCTTAGAAATTCCATAATTCCAACATTCAACTCCTTGATACAGCTAGATTTAGGGTGTCTCATCTGCTGTCTTTAATTCTCACCATAGTAAGAATGAGACTCCATAATGGTCTGCAAAGAACATGAGGGCTTGTCTGCCGTGCGTAGTGAAAAACCTGTCAGACCGGGAGTTCAGCCTTAATTTTGAATCATTTGATTTCAAAAATAATCCTGGGTTAAATAAAAGCTTMTACTCCAGAATGCTGTCATTTGGTTGTGCATTTTGTTTCTTGTAAGTCTGGAAAATCAGATGTTTATCTTGCACATCAAGAATTTGCTTGATGGAAATCTAAGATTTTTATTCTTTACTTGGGTTTAAAGAAAATCTTACACGRGAAGTGAAAGTTTACTCCTTTGTCCATATGGACTCATTGCTWATGAATTGCCAAAGGAGCATTTTTTCCAAAACTAGATGTGTATGATATTAAGCAAGGTAATGTCCTTTTTAGCTGTACAATGAAGAGAAAGAAATATTTAAAGTTAACTTAACATCACTTAAACATGAGTTTTAATTTCAGTAATCCAGTAAGATGGATTGCAATAATATAAACAGTCTTTTGAGGTAAAAAATGWTACTTTAAAATCTGATCAACTACTAGCAATACTTCAATATCTGCCTGGYAATCAAGTGGCACAATGAAGATGAACCAGTAATTCCAACATGTTACATTATAATGAGGGGATTTGTTCCAAATCATTCATTACACTCTCTGTAATTTCTTGCACTAGCTACTTAAGCCTGGTCTCTGTTTTAGAAGTACATGTATCTATTTTCAATGGTTTATTATGAGGACTGGTTACAGCTTAATTCCTTCTCTAGTAGAATACCTGGATTGTTTGAAGAATGAAGGCATTGTCTCAATTTGGCTACTAAAGGCATTTCAAAGATGTGATTTTTCCCACCTAAAGAAGCTTATTTAAACATTAGGATCTGTAGTGAGAAGCCAAGAGAGTGACAAGAGTGTCCATTTTCAGTGGGGACACCTGTACTCTCCCAAATCCCCCAGCTGCAGATACATCGTGTGTAACTGCATTAATGGAAATTGCCATTTGCATAGAAATGAGCGGATTTAACATTTGTTTCATATCCTTGTTGATGCACTAATGAAAGCCATTTAAGCCTCATTCTTTTTATCAGTATTTTTAGCAGAATTTTATGTAATACTCAATCTTTCATGAGGAGGCTGGTTGGTAGAAAGAATTTTTTTTTTGTGATTAAGCACTATCCTAAAATGTCAGCATTGTCAGTGAYTTGGCTATTTGTGTTGGAGTTGGGGAAAGGTGGAATCCAAGTACATTAGCCTTATAAGAAATAGCCTTAAATAAGAATGGAGTGTACAAAATTACTTCAGCTTTAAGTCATACGCAAATATCCTTGTATGTTAATGGTTTTGGTACAAAAGGGGAAGAAATCTAGAGGAGAGTTAAACATCATATAAACTTATTGAAAATAAGTATTTGTAATACCAGCAGCCTGTTTTTCAGAAACTTGAATATGACTTACAGTTAGTTTTGTTTATGAAATTGTTTGAACTTGCACAGATGTAGGTGTAACTTAAATGATAAATGGTACTGATGTGTGTGTATATATAATGTTTAATTCTATTTGTAAATGAGAAACTATGTAACAAAATCATAGGTATGAGGTTTTCCTATTGTAATTTAATACAGGTATGAGGTTTATGGCAATATATCATAGTTAATGAAATTTCAGGTCAAAATGTCTTTAAATTGTGTACATTTTTAAATTGTAATTTCTACTGTATATTGATTATCATGCATAGTGTGATTCAAGAAACTGCTTGTAATTTAAAAATATTTAATATTAAAAATAAAATACAGTTATATATTTATAATCTCTTTGTCTGTTTGTTCATTTTTAAACAGATGCCAGCAGTGTAGTTCCAGTGTAAGATACATTTATTAGTGTCCTGAGGTTGAGAAAGTTCCAAAAGCTCAGAGCCACAGTTCCAGCAGATGARTCCACGCTAAATAGTGTAGTCAGCTTTAATTTCTTCCAGTGTCAGCCTTGTGGAAATTTCAGGTAAAGTGTGTCATAGAGAGGTAATAATTAAAACTGCAACAGGTAATTCTGACTABTGAATATTGCTTTTAATCATAGAGTTAAAGATCTGTGGGAAGAATGGGGATTTGAAATGTGTAAGCTCAGAAAACAGGTTAATGATGCTTTTTCAGTGCTCATTGAAYTTCTTTCTAGAAGACTTCCTTGTGTTTTTCACTCTAACTGCATGTKCTGAATGGACCAAAGATCACCAGGTAAAGAAAGGTAGTACTGGTGTATACTGGGAGCTCCTTTGGTGAGACACTGGGGACACTGGGGCTGTTCCAGGCTGGGCACTCGGTGAGGCAGGAGGACAGTGCTGGTTCTCTGTTTGGGTTGGGATGGCTCAGGGCACTGCTGGTTTTCCCTGTTAGGTTCAGGATGGCTCATGGCACTGCTGGTTTTCTCTGTTAGGTTCAGGATGGCTCAGGGCACTGCTGGTTTTCCCCGTTAGGGTCAGGATGGCTCAGGACACTGCTGATTTTCTCTGTTAGGTTCAGGATGGCTCAGGGCACTCCTGGTTTTCCCTGTTAGGTTCAGGATGGCTCAGGACACTGCTGGTTCTCCCATTAGGGTCGGGATGGCTCAGGGCACTGCTGGTTTGCCCCATTAGGTTCAGGATGGCTCAGGACATCCCTGCTGTGTTGAGGGAAGCTCTTGTGGAAGCCCCCACCTCACATCGCAGCTGTTGGGTCCCAGCACCTGTTGTGACCTGGGAATGAGCAACTGATATCAAAATGACTTAACTTCATTAGGTAAAATATAACTACTGGGCTGAAATTTGACCGAGGCAGTGGTCATTAATGACAACAGATGTAAAAGATCCCATGGCACTAAAYTGGTCACCTTATATAGAACTTATTATCAAAGAATTTGAGAACTTAGGAGCAGCAGCGTTCCTTGCAAGGGGTGGCAGTGCCGTGTCTGTGGGACTTTCACACGGGTGCTGTGACAGCTCACGGAGCAGAGCCGAGACAGACTCTGTGCTGCTGCACCCGGGACAYTGCAGCGGCTGCAGGAGGCTCTGGGTGCCCCCTGTGCGGTGCCAGAGCTCTGTGAGGCGGTGGCGGTGACAGTGGCACTGCTGCAGTGCCGCCGAGTGCTGCTGCCCCGTGTCACCGGTGTCACCGGCAGCCCGCGGTGCGGTGCGGTGCGGGGTGCCCGGTGCGGTGCGGGGTGCCCGGTGCGGTGCGGGGTGCCCTGCCCGGCCCTGCCCGGCCCGGTGCGGTGCCTGCCCGCGGTTCGGAGCGCTCGGAGCGGAGCTGCCGGGCCCGCCCCCGCCGCTAAAGCCACGTGTCGGGGCAGCACCGCCACCTGCGGCCGCCTCCGCCCGCGGGCTCGGGGCAGCGCCTGCCCGGCGCTCCTCAGGCCGGGGCAGCCCGGGGCCCCTCTGACAGAGCCTCCCTCAGCCGAGGACGCGCAGCCTGCCCTCCGTGTTCCCCTCACAGCCGTGCTGCTGTTCGTGGCTGCCCCTGGCTCTCCGCCGCCTTGCCCCTCGGGCCCAGGCGCCTTCTCAGCGCTGGTGCAGTGGTAAGTCACAGAGGAGGGATGGCAGCCCTGCTAGCCGGCTGCAGAGGCTGTTAAAGGTGTTGGTATCTGGCTGCTCTCTCTCTCTCTCCGAATTCTCTTGACCACTCCAGTCTGTTGCTCCTGATCCCCCCACAATCTATTTGTCTTCCAAGCTGAATCTGCTCCTTGCACACTCGCACCACCTCTCTGGAGCTCCCCTCAGCTCAGCTGGGTCTCTGTAAGGTTGCTTCTCTGGGTTCTAGCAGTGGCAGTCTGACAGCAACGCTCTGCCAGCTCAGCACTTCGTTATCCCAAGATACCAAATTGCTTTTGCCCAGCCTGGAGTTTTAAAGGCTACTTTGCTTCCACAGTTTGAAGTTTCCTTTCCCTTGGATCTTCTTCCACCTTTCTCTCCTGGCTGCCTCCTTGACCCTGCTCTTCACCAAGTCCTGTGAGCTGTTTTCTTCCAAACAGCAGCTCTCCCCAGCAGCGCTCTGTGCTGGGCTGGGGAAGCTCCTTCTCCACTGCTCTGTGCCGCAGTTGTGCCTTTTCTGCCAAGAGAGTTACACAAAGAGTCCAGAACAARCCCAATGCTTCCCCTTGGACCTGTTTTCTCACTGAAGATACTTGTGTATCTCCAGCATTTTTTAGGCTCCCCCAGCACAAGCTGATTGCTGCTTGGTGCAGTCTCACAGCTGTCATCACCTGAGTGCTGCCCTGACCCAGCTGCTTTGTGAATTCCTGTCCTGGTGGGTAAAGTTTCCTCTCAGGCAGTGAGGAAGCTGGGGATGGCCAGGATGCCCTCACAGGCAGAGAACTGAGTCACTGTGCAAGCCCAGCAGCTGAACATGGCTCTGAAGAAATGCAAAACGAGACAGGAGGTGCTATTTATTCACCACAGCACAGCCAGGAACTGCCACCACCTGCTCCAGCCACGGTTCAYGTCTTGTACCGGGACAGTCTCACATCTGGAGCTAGGCCTGGGTTCCTTTTTTCTTCATTTTTTATTGGCTCACCAACTCTCAAACTGCTCCTACAGTATAGTATTCAAATAGACAATATAGACAATATAGACATTCAAATGTATTTTGTTTAGGTCAAACCTTTTTATGAGTACATGAACTTGGAAGCCCATGGAAGGAACGTATTTTGGGAATTCCTTGGTAACACTGATCATTGCTGTTAGAGGCAGGCTTGCTGTTTGAGGCTGTTTTCAGATATAGTGTGGGCACAGAATCTGAGCTGAGGGGGGTAAAATGTCACTGCTGTCATCTAATGCAGAGGAAGGAACATTGCTGTGTCTTTTGGATAACCTGGAGACTAGACTGCTCTGTTGCTGTTGATCCTGGGGCAGTAACTGTAATTAAGCCCTGCWGTTATTGGATTGTTGTTGGAAGAGAGAAGTGGTTTTTTTTTTTCTGTGTGTGCACGGTGGGGACTAGCCCAGAACACAGAAAYGCTGCAGCTGCAAACACGTGGCTGGCTCAGAGCTTCTCCCTCAGCGTGTGCCATGTTTCCCTCTAGTGGACTCCTCACATGGTGGAAACCTGTGCCTACAAAAACCAATTACCAGCAGTTCAAGGAGAAATTACTATGAATAAGAGCCTGAGGGGTCTGTCTAATACTCCACCATAAGCCAGTGTATGCACACTGAAGTGGTGCATGGTTTTATTATCATGGGGTAGTGAGGAGACAGCAGGAGTGTATGAGATCAAACACCAGAGGTGATCTGTTAGCAAACCTGCCTGCTGTACTCAGTGCAGTTTGATGTGGTTCATTGTCTACAGAAGGACTGCATCAGCTTGGAGTCCATTTTCCCTTATGTGATAAAGGAAAAATCTCTCTACTGTGAGGCCTGTTTCTAAGAAGGTAGAGGCATCTGTTTTTCACCAGTTGGCAATTCCACTGCATCTTTGCTTCACTGCTTCCATTTGCCTGCCCTCTGCTCCCTCTGCRAGCTCTCCTCCCAGCTGAGTATTGGTGTTATGTTTTTACAGCACGTTGATGGTTAATAGCAGTACACCCAACAAAACATGAAGACTAAAACCAAAGGAAAGAAGCCAAGGCAAACCGTTGATAAAGAAACATTTTCCGAAGAGCCGGCAATGAGGAAAAAGGAACTGGTGAAATGTTTGCGACACAAAGAAAGGAGGAATGGGGGAAACAAGGAGAGCAGCAAGATGCCCACAGGCAGAGCCAAGCGTCCTTGGAGCAGTAAGGACAGGCTTTTGAGGAGACTGGAGAGCAACGAGCGYGAGAGGCAGAGGATGCACAAACTCAACAACGCCTTCCAGGCTTTGCGCGAGGTGATCCCTCACGTCAGAGCTGAGAACAAGCTCTCCAAAATAGAGACCCTCACGCTGGCCAAAAATTACATTAAATCCTTGACCTCCATCATACTCAATATGTCCAACGGACACTTTCCAGCAGTAGAAGGGATGGGGGGAGCCTGGGGGTCCAAACTGTACCAGCATTATCAACAGCAACATGGGGAGGGTGACCATGAGGATCATCTGCAGAAATATTCCACATAGATTCSTAACTTCAGCCAAAACACCAACCCCCAGCTGCTACTGTGATTGTTTTTCCTTCTTACAGCATTATACATCATTACCTAGAAGTTTAAAGAGATTATTTTTGTCTCTGGTCTCCCCTAATTTTTTTCTTAACAAGACAACCACTCATTGCTGTAGTTTATATGGCACATTCAAAAAAATATCTTAAACCATCAGAATTTTTTGGAGCATAATGAATGTATTTGTGTGGTGTGCCAGGGTCTGGAAACCTATCCTATAACACTGCAGTTGASTTGAAAATAGCCATTTAGTAGCTTCTGAAAATTGCCCTCCCTGGAGTAGTGAGTTGAGCYTTTCAGGTCTGTGTCACCTGAGTTGTCTGGAGTTTTTTGAGATCTTGGCTGTAGCTCTGYTCACCTTTCAGGGACTCATCTGCTGTGCTCCAGAGAAGATTAAAATTGATGACAGCATTTGACTGACTGGGTGACTGAAGGGGCACGTATGGGAAATCAGTCACCAAATCTGAATATTTATCTTGGTATTTAACTTCTATGGATCTGCTCTCATAATTTTAAACTTTGCAAGGCATAAAATCATCCATTGATRCAAACATCTGCAAAGCTTTCTTAGATTGTAAACTCTCCAGAGTAAGGACAGTTCTGATCCTTGTTTCCAGAGCATCTGGCCTCATGAAGGTTTTCTTTAGTGGCTGTCTGGGTGCCATTGTAATACAAACAATAAATAGGAGACAAATTATTTACTTCTGCCAAAACAACGATAAAAATGCTTTAGCATAGTCTTAAGTTGGACAATGATCTGGCCAATTTAAATTATTTGCTTTTGAAGCCTGTGATTTGATCAGGTTCTTTCTGCGTTAGTGTTAGATTCTGACAGCATAAAACAATAAATGAAGCAGAACATCTTCAAAAAGGTAAATGAGCTTTTTTTTTTTTCTCTCCCCATATCACCTTCTGTGGTAAAAAAGTTTTCTATCATTGTAGAACAACACCATGGTTTATATGTGTGGGTGCCTCACTAGAGGTCATTTGGATCCTGTGCTGTGTTCTTGGACATGTCAAAAGGGATTTTGTAAGAAGCATTTTTTTCTGATAAATTATTTTATTTTTCAAAATTGCTTCAATTTAAAGTCACTTTTCTTATTTTAACTAGTCACAACAATGACATTACATTTTAAAATTAAATAATTTTCTAAATAATAGTTTTAGAAGGCAAATACTTAGTACTCAAACATAAACAACTTACAACTTATCTTTTTTTTCACTTAAACCCAGTATTTTGCAGTAAAGTAAGTGAAACTTGGCAATGTAGGGRAAAATGCAAAGGTACATTATAAAGCTTATTGTATGCAATCAGGTTGATTGTTGGAGATGTAAACACTGACTATTAAAAGGAAAAATCTTGATACAATGCAGAGAAAAATACAATCCTAATAATTCTCTAAAAATACATGTCATAAAGTTATTTATTTGGACAAGATACTGTGCAAGTAATGCAAAACCTATTATGGTAATTAATGCAACACATTATTTATGGTTCTCCCACAATGTATGTATAAACCAGAGATCTCTAATCACATACTGGAAAGATCAACAGGTTCTTTTTTAACAGTGAAGCATCTTCAATCTTCATTCACATTTGGACTTGGAAACAGTGCTTTCCTTGGCTTTAAATACCAAATATATTCCTTAAATACGTGCAAACATAATTTTTACTTCTACACATACAGTACTGAGACCACACCAAACTGTTTTTCATACAAAAATAGCTTCATATACAGTCACACACAGAGAAATGAATGTAAACTATTCATATAAAGTCCAAATAAGTCATGAAAAAAAGCTTTTTTTGGAGAATAGAAAGTGGTTTCATGTTGGAAAAGGGGATGAATAAATCAATTAGTAAAAGCAAAGAGTAGAGCATCATTCAGAATTGCAATCAGTGTATGCTGATAAGCTCCACTGATAGCAGTAAAGTTGTTCATTCACATCAAAACATCTTCATCGGGGCTCAAGAACATTGTGCAAGATGGGTGAGTGTGAGAGAAATGTAGGGAAAGTTAAAAAAAAAAAAAGAATGTAGTGATCATCATTCACATTTGTATGGTGTGTAGCAGCTATGTGAAGGGTCAGAAATACATTGTGGTGAAAAACCTTGCCTGCTTTGACAAAACTATGAACTCTATCAAGTCACATTTTACACAAGATGCATTAGAAAGATTCAGTACTTCAAATACCCCATTGCAAAGTCCAGTTCAGTCACACATTTTAGTAGCACAAACATGTCATCTTTCTCTCTCCAAGCAGTAGACATTTAGTTTCYTTTTAAATTACTGACTGCTGCTTGTTAGCAACACGTAGATGGCAACAATTAACAATTAACAGCATTTCTGTCCAGTTCTTGACT
Source organism: Malurus melanocephalus (assembly GCF_030028575.1). Taxonomy (NCBI): domain Eukaryota; kingdom Metazoa; phylum Chordata; class Aves; order Passeriformes; family Maluridae; genus Malurus; species Malurus melanocephalus. The sequence continues at coordinate 327,447 of NW_026623853.1, read as the reverse complement.
TTCACTGACCATCAGAGGGGTTTTAGAGTGTTCTGTTTTCCCTTTACCCTCCTCATCCTCTCCCTCTTTTGACACTGCCAGGTTTTCCTCGGTGGTGTCGGGCACAGCGAGCCGAGATGCTTCTGTTGCATTTCCTCTGACTGTGATGTGCTCCCAGCCACCCTGGGAAAAAAGTGATACAGAAATTCAAAAGGAGAAACATCACCCTGCCAGGGCTGTATCTGACGTGATGCTTTATGTACACCATTATTTTACACTGTTTGTTCATGGGGAAAGTAATCCTGATCTGGGATGAACTAAAGGCTTCTTGCAAAATGAAACAAAATACAACAGACCGCCCTGACGGGGAGTTAGAGAGGTGSTAAACTTGAGGATTATTTTTTATCACAGGGAATTGAGATTAGTAGGGTCAGGCATTCCTAACAGAGCCACTGCAGATGTTCCACCAACTTAAAAGGTGGCAAAACCTTGAAATAGCCTTTCTCAAAACATTGAGAATAACACAGGSTACAACAATGAGAAACAATCATGTGCAGACCAGGAAGGAATACACTTTTAAAAAAAGGCTCTCATTCCACTATAATTTTTAAACTCTCTGTTTCAAATGAATACTTACCCAATGCAAATAAAGAATTTATTTGCACTTACCCCAATGCCATAGTCCCAGGAGAGGCCTTTGGGCTCCATGGGCTGGACGCCGGTGCGGTGGCACACGGTCCCACAGCTCAGACTGTGACTGCCCTGCACTTTGTCAGCAATCACCCACACCTCGGGGAGCAAAGACAGGCAATCAAATGTGCTGCTCTTCCCAGATGCAAAATCCCTGTGTGATTCCTTTTAGAAATCAGGCCTGGTGTTCAATAGGCTGAAAATGCTCTCATTTAGGCAGAGAGACACCCAAACAAACTATAGAGCAGTGTTATGATTAAAACATTGCCAGATAAGATTTGGCAGGAAAGAGATTAAATATATACAAAGCCTTGTTAAAATATATAGCCTTGCTAAAAACCCAGAAAAATAATTAATGGAGGCTTTTTACAGCAGARGGCGTGGCTGCATCACTATTTCATTGGTATGATTTTTGTCCTGTTATCAGATTCCAACATTTAGATCAACACTTGGTGGAATAAAGTCAAACTAAACTAAGGCTGAAGAACATTTAATTACTAAAGTGTGTTTTACATAATTTTAAAGAAGCTAATGAGATAGTAGGAAGTGTAATACACACCTGGTCCAGGGGCCCTACAGACATTTTACGGATRTTGTTGGAAACATGATCCCAGGTAGATCCTTGAGGGTAGCTGGGGGTGATTCCCTGCCGGTACCAAAGATTGCCTGTGAAATCAAGAGTGCTGGTCACAGCCCAGCAGGGCTCTTTGTCTGARGTGCTGTAAACAACATAAATCAGCAGCTCATTCTTTGTGTTCTGGGGGAATGCCATTTTGGCTAATGTGTTACAGAGATGGACAAAATGAATTCCCACTTTGGAATCTGTRTTTCTATCAAAACCAGCAAATACTCTGTGTAAAACTTGGGGAAAAATGTTCAGATAAGGAAGWATGCACTAGAAAACAAAAGCAAATGAGATGAAAGTTTCTGAATCTGGTGTTAAAGGTTTGTTTCTTTGACAAAAGGTGGTTCTTGATTGATCTGTTTTGGAGCAGGATTCCAGACCAAAGCCTGCCATGCAGTTCTCTTCCCTGACATTCAGCTGTGCCATTGAAGAGCAGAGATGCTTTTCAGAGCCTCTCCTTTTTAAATCTGGTATATACTGATGTCATTTTTGTAGCACTAATGTTTTTTTTTTAATCCTTACCATTTTTATCCAAGACAAACACAGATGTTCTTCCTACTGAGACTTGCTTTAACTTCTGTTTTTGAGGTGAAGGGATATGGTACCAACAGTCACCTAAAGGTCAGAAATCTTGAGTTAAACATTGAGGAAATAGAATTAGGAAATGCTTGCAGTTGAAATAGATTGCTGTGCAGGAAAGCTGTGAATGATGTCGCACTTCATATATTTCGAACCACTTATTTTTTACAAACACTTTAAATTACACAAGTGAAGAGCAAATTAACTGCCCTCGTTATGTATTATTTGTATGCACTCTTTAGCACAGCTATGGGAAAAGCCTCTGGAAAAAGACTGGACGTTTTCAGATGTGGCAGTGGAGTAGAGCAAAAGATAAGATAAAGTACAAGTTCTTACCTGCAGGTTTGTKTGGAGACACTGAACCCCGGTAGAAGGCAGAACCATCTCTAGCAATAGCCCACACTTGGTAAAACGCTCCGATGGAGATGGAAATGAAGGGCTGATCTGTTCCCACGTGCAGCCAGGAGGTTCCCTAACAAATCATGGCAGATGAATTGTGAAGCAACTGTTAAAAACTCCGTGAAAATATTGATGATTATTACCAAGTGAGAAAAAACAACATGGTGAAAACTTTCCTGGAGAATAAACAACTGAACAGAAACAGCGTTGCTGATCCTCAAAGATATTTGGATATATAATGCTTTGAAAAGTTGGACAATGAAGAGCCTTTTCTATGAAAGTCACTGGATTTTATGCATCTGCATGTCTCTGAACATGGACTGTTCTGGACTAGAGCCTTCTTTTTTGATTAATCCCTTGCTTTATACAGAACAGGTGTCTCACAAAAATCAGCTGAAATGGTGCCTCAAATTCCAGACACAGTATCCCAGTTCTCACTGCTGCACTGCCTTACAGATCAGTGCCATTGTAACTGATTGAACAGGGAGGAAAAATTAACTGAAAAATTTTCCCATTTCTTACAGCTTTTTTTTCCAAATTCCAAAGTATACAGCAGATTCTTCTCTCTGCTGTAAGTATGGYTTAAAATCAGTGCATATCCACCCTGACTTGCTTTCAACACGTGTCTATTAAAAGGAAAAAGTTTTTCAAGTTATTGGGACAATCTTTCCCTTTCTGCACACTTTCCTGGACATTTGCCCATTATTTCTGTCCCAGTGCATAAAAAGAAGTCCAATCTGTAGGTTTGTCCAGGCCCAGCTCTCTTAAATGAGCAGAGTCAGCTTCAGGCCCAGAGRAGGATAAACTGCTGATATCAACAGCCTGGAACCACCTAATCCAGATACACCTGGCACCAAGTTCAAAAAACAAACAGARCAAGAGGAACTCTGCTACCAGTGCAGAAAGTGGAAGTAAAATGCTTCATGAGAAGATGGCCAGGAGCTGAGAGAGGCTCCTGCAGGTGATGTGGCACAAGCTCAGGCAGATTATGCAAGAGAAGCCTATTCTAAGGAACGTGGGCAGCAAAGTGACAGGGACTTCCAAGTCTGGGACACAAAGGGATGAAAAATAGCAAGGTGCTTTGAGAGAGGGCCCTGTGTGACTGTGCATATTACATGAAATACTCAACAATCAATGAAAACCAACAGGGAGCCTTACAGCTGGGTTTTGCTGTGTCACTCCAAGCCTGCAGAGCACGTCTCCTTTGTCACTGATGGCCCACAGTGCTACTGCTTCTTCATCATCTGCATCTGAGCTGGGAATTATGGAGATGTCCCACAGGGTAACAGGAGGCACTTCCAGCCATGGCCCATTGGTGACGATCTTACATTTTCTGAAAGAAAAAACCCAAACTTGTCAGAAGTACACACTTTCTATAACTGAATTTGTTTCCCAGTCTATTGTTGACTTCCAGTCCTGAAGTCTTTTCATTAAGTACTAGTCTTTAAAATTTGAAGTTGGTTTTTAACCTGATAACTAAAGTAGACTTGTAGTGAGCAATTAACATTCAARTTCAAAACTTATTTCTATCAAGGTTCCTCACCTTGCCCAGCGCCTCCGTCGGACRAAGTCTTTCATTGTCTTGTGGCCATGGTAGGACCTACCAAAACAGATTTSAAGTGTTCATGAGGATGTGAGAGCATCCCCAATGTCAGTGACAGTTTGCCAAGTTCACCTTGCTGCCCTCCCTCCCTGCAAGTATCATTGTGCCCACAAAAGGGGGAAACGAGGCACTGCTGTGTCCCTGTTAAAGGACAGGTAATGTGCCAAGCAGGAGTGAACACTGCTGTGTCCCTGTCAGAGGACAGGTAATGTGCAAAGCAGGAGTGAGCACTGCTGTGTCCTGTCAGAGGACAGGTAATGTGCCAAGCAGGAGTGAGCAGGAACGAGGGCTGCAGTCTGGTTTTGAGGAGCAGGGGTTTCCTTACGCTGGGAAATCAGCTGCGTACTGCCAGCCTTCCCGGTCCGTGCCGCCCGTCGGGCTGAAGTCGATGTACCAGTCTGACACCTGAGGGGACACTGCCATTAACAACAACACCTCATGAAGGATAAACAGCCCTCCTTCTATTCCCCTCCACCACTGGGAGAGCAGTGACTTACTAGAAACCTAATACCTGAAATACATACATGCAGAGGTTCTCAAATCTTTTTAATTCAGTTGAAAAGTCTTAAGTCACGTTAAACAAAAAACTCCAATCAATGCTTCACATTCTTTTGACTGTGGAAGATWATTATTTTGTATGAATGGGGAAAACAGTGTTAAATGTTACAACAAATCCTGGAAGAAAATGTGATCCCTTGAACTCAAGTCTTGTATCCTACTTGCTAAGCCTGAACTTCTTAGTAAAAAAATTTGTAAGGCAAAACTTACCCAAGACCACTGCGGAGAAGGAGGTTTGGTGTTGGTCTTTGTACATTCCTGCAGGCCAGAGGCGTCACTCCACATGTATCTGTCAGTGGGCAGCCCTCTGTGGTGGTGGAGCAGTGCACAAGGAATGCAAGRTCATTTACAACAGGGAGTTTAAAAGTCAAGAGAAGAAAAGCCTTCCTACTGCCACACACAAAACACTGCCAGCATTAATCTCTGTGTTTGGAAATATGTGAGTGATGAGCACAGTGGGAAAGAATCTGTGCAATTGCTTCCACTTAGACCAAACTTGAGGACAGTTTTCTCTGTAGAGTGATACTCCTCACTACTATTTGAAACTGGAATGTGAATCCCAAATATGTGGCTATGTATTTTTCAATACTTTTGTTCAAATACACTATTCAAGGGCCCAGTGTATTTAGCACAATATTTATATGAATATATAAATCCTAATAACTTTCCTGTATGGCCTTAATAGTGAAAGATACTGCAAGTAGGCACTTTGTGCAATCACAAAGCACAAATCTGTAATGTTTTGCCACAACATTTGCATTTTGAATGGATAATTACRAATTAGAAAATTGAGAAACACTGCTCCATCCATCACAGGTTAACTATGAACATTGGAAGAGACTGAACAGAGTAAGTCTAATAACTCTTCCAAAAAGCTGGAACAAAGCCCTMATTTCATTTGACAGTAATAATACCAAAGTAAATAAATGCAATAAATTGAGTAAATAACCTGCTGCTGTATCCAGTGACYGGGTTCCACCGTTGGTTCTCATAGATGTAAACACATTTCACATCTGACTGTGTATAAATGTTATCAGCACTGCTGGCCAGTCCTGTGAGGAATAAATAACGTGGATTAGAGTACAGCTAAAGACATTCCATTTGAAATTCCAATAAGCACCAATTGTGTTCCCACTGTGCAGCTGTACCTTGGATGAAGCCCCCTCCATATCCCCCGGTGTAGACCCAGGCTGTGTGGTCGTAGCCGATGCCCCACACCACGCCCCGGCTGTTGCACTCGATCAGTCGGAGGTGGCCTCCCACCTGACGCCAAAACCTGCCAGCAAAAAGACACTGTACTCAACAGCTCACATCAGGAATGTGTGCTTCCCCCAGCAACAGCCCAACCTGGGCTTCCCCCAGCAACAGCCCAACAGGACAGCTTGGCCTTCCCCCAGCAACAGCCCAAAAGGACAGCCTGGGCTTTCCCACCAACAGCCCAACAGGACAGCTTGAGCTTCCCCCAGCAACAGCCCAACAGGACAGCTTGAGCTTCCCCCAGCAACAGCCCAACCTGGGCTTCCCCCAGCAACAGCTCAACAGGACAGGCTGGGCTTCCCCCAGCAACAGCCCAACAGGACAGCTTGTGCTTCCCCCACCAACAGCCCAACAGGACAGGCTGGGCTTCCCCCACCAACAGCCCAACAGGACAGCTTGAGCTTCCCCCAGCAACAATCCAACAGGACAGCTTGTCTTCCCCCAGCAACAGCCCAACAGGACAGCTTGAGCTTCCCCCACCAACAGCCCAACAGGACAGGCTGGGCTTCCCCACCAACAACCCAACAGGACAGCTTGAGCTTCCCCCACCAACAGCCCAACAGGACAGCTTGGGCTTCCCCCACCAACAGCCCAACAGGACAGCTTGTCTTCCCCCACCAACAGCCCAACAGGACAGGCAACCTCCTCTGCTCACTCGTCCAACCACTGTGCAACCTGTAAGTGAAGGCAGCTGCCAGTTGAAAGCATTTCCCTCTGAACAGCTACCAAAAAGCAGATGGTACTGTTCTGCCTGAGGGGTTTGCAGTACCACAGTTGTCATAAAAACTGTCAAGGAACTGCTCCTGGACTGCAGTGTCTGTGGAGGACTGAGAATTTCAGATTTCTYGACTCAGATAAAACTGAAAGCTCAAATTATATTCCAATTACAGTGATTAGATTTACTTTTAGTCTAGGCTATCTCTTATGATGTTAAAAATGCAATTACAAAACATGGAATCTCGGTGAGAAAGGCTTTTGAAATCACAAGGATATCTCCAACATGTAAGAACTGAAATATGATTTAGTGGATTTTATGAATAAGAAGGCAGCCATTAACCCTGTCAGTGAGACATCTGCAGTGCACCACACACTCCAACAGCCCATGGAAGCACTGAAGTGACAGGAAGGACATTCTTTGCTGGATGGCATCCCATGCAGAAAGAACAGCTTCTGGAGCCTCTTACATTTGATCACACGGCATCAGCTGGGGTCCGGCCTCCAGCTCAGGACTTGGCTCACTAACAAAGATGTCTCCTTTACAAGTGACTGACCAAATGGCRTGGTGAGAAGGAGGGCCTTGAATCCGTCTGCTTTCACAGCAAGACATGGTCAGCAAAGACAGCTACAAAACAAGAAGCAAAAAAAGCTTCCATTTACAGTGAGAACAAAAATTCCCATAGAGATGCTCAGTATTGTAAAACAAAGTTTTACCTCTGCACGTTCTTGCAAATTAGCTAAGTGAATTTGCAGCTTTTTCTCAAAAGGCACTAGAATTCAGTGGTTCAGAAATTATTACACAACCACTGGAAGCACTCTGGTTTGCAGGAGCTGAGCAGGATGAAGGAGCTCTCAGGTCTCCCCCTGCTCCAGTGCATCTATGCCTCTCTGCCTCTACAAAACACTGCAACAGTGACAACAGAGAATGGCTCTTCCACCAAGGCAGAAGAACACACTCACTAAAAACAAATCCTAACTCATTCCTGCCCTACTGCATATCCAGAGATAGGAAGAGAAGGAAAAACAATAGTGATGCTGCTGTGGATAACTGCAGCACCAGAAACCACGTAGACTTCAGAGACAAGAAACCTCAGGTGCCTCTAAGAAAGTTTGATCAGATGGTTTAAATACCTAAACTTAAAAACCAGATGAGTAACCTCAAGAGTGTAAATGTAACGCTGAGATTTCAGAGACTGSCTTCTATGTTTTACAGAATATATTGGCAAGTTGAAATGAGAGATGCCCAGAATTACCCAGTCGTGCATTTCTTGCTCTGTTGTGGCTGCCAGGCGGATTGGCCATCGCTGCTTTGTCCTCTCAGGTGTGTACAGTGCAAAGGAGTGTTTGGCTTCATTCAGCACTTCAACTATAATGGTCACCTCATTCAGGAACACGTGGATGTACTAAGACAAGAGAAAAAAAACTGTGATTAAGGCAAACCTTCCACAGAGCCAGCATTTTGCACTTCAGGTCTACAAACAAGACATTCCTGCCAAGGACAGCAAAGAATCGATTCCTGGTGCAGAGGGATGGGACTCAATTCCCATCTGATTCCTATGGCCTGCAGGCATTAATCCTACTTGTGAAGAGCCTGTCCAGCCAAGCCTGGCCCTTTCTTCACARCCAAGAGCATTTTGAACTTCCAGAAGAATTCCTAATGAGTGCAGAACTGATGGTTTAAGCAATGAGAGTGGTTTCTATCTGGGTGTTTCTGGTTCAGCACTAACACAGCTGCAGCTCAGAAAAGCCTGGRGCTTGCTGGTACCCAGGGCWACCTTTGAATTGGTTCCCAAACCTSAGAWGAGTAGCGTGCCACAATTTGCCTCTTTTAATGAAACTCTTTCCCTTTGCCAAAAGCAGCTCTCTGAGGGGTGTCCACACACCTTTTTCTCCTCGTGGTACATGTAGTAGATGAACAGGATGCTGTCACGCATCCCATCGCYCCCAGTGAACTGCTCCAGTGCCACTCGAACATCCATCCATTTGTGAGGCTTCCAGTTCCTCCACCACTGCAAGGCTCCAGTTTTAACCCAAACCGACTACAAGCAAACACAAAATTACACCAATAAAGAAACGACTTTTTCTTTTCTCCCAAAACCTTTCGTTGTGACCACAAGTTGTGTTTGCTGCAGGTTAGTCTGCATCACAGCTCATCACAAATTCACACATCTGTATCACACATTCTGATACAGAACACAGCAGAGTATTTGGGAAGCTGAAGACTAAATGAAAACTCCTAAAAGTGGATAGAAGGATACTGAAGCAGCACATGTACAGCTGCAGTAACATTTGACCTGTGCAAGAATTCAGTAGTACACAGGTACTGATTGACTCAAGTTTGCTCCTGTTACAACCTCTGTTTGGAGTTTAAAGGCTTTTGATATAATTTTTTTAAGTTTGATTAAACCCCTGGACTCCAAGTGTTTTTAATCAAATGAATTCCAGATGTCATTTGGCAATTAGCAATGAAGKGACCAAAAATATGAATGAATCTGAAARGACCYARGGAGTCCCAACCAAGGGAACATCAKACAAAAGTGCAGTTATTTATGTRCTGCCACCAACATTTGCATCATTTATTTATGCAAGTTAGATCAGTCCTAATGGCCACAGAGAGGGAGGCTCACCTACWTGAGTCACTGTTTCAATTAAGATGCCTCATCTTGTGGTGGAATAATTCATACAATTTTCCACTGTTGCAAACATTTCTCTGAGGATCTGAGGTTTTACAGTACTCAAATAATGATGACCAATGCTTTGTTTCTTCCTAAACAAAAGCAGCTGATAATGCTTTTAGGTGAATATTGCTGCTCCATGTTTGACAAGCTCTTAATTTCCCACAGGGAGCTCAGACATTAATAATCCAGGAGAGATGTCACAGAAAGAAATAAGGGCAAGAATATAAAGCTGACAGTAAGGTCAAACCAGTACATCAGAAATGTGTTATTGATTGCCAGATGTGTTTAGAAGGYAAGAGATGAATTTCCTCACTGCTTACCTGCTCAATAGCCTGCTCATAGTGCCTGAAATTCTCCAGTTCCCGCTTTGTTCTTTCACTGAGCTGCTGAAAAATCTGCTTCCTCCACGCTGCTGTCTGTGCAGGAGTGATAGACAGGGACAGAGACTGCACAGATGATGACAAACCTAGGAAAGAACCAGTAAACTCCAGTGAGCTTTGAGTACAGTTCTGTGAAAGGTRAAAGATGATGCTCCTTTAAACACCAGACTGAATCAACCCAGTCTAACAACATTTTTATAATGATTATAATTTGGAATCAATATATTATAGTCAACATTTGTAAATGATGCATAGAAATAGGATCACTAGATGATTTTATAGAAACTTTTAAAGCCATAACCTTGTTAAAATGTGAGTTTTGTCACTGAACTGCAAGACAATTAGATAATACACTGCATCMMRAGTTAGGTTGTTGTTAAATASTGGGATGCCACAGTCCATGGTTTAYTTTACCCATCTCARTAGGAATGGCAGAGWGAGGCAGTTTTTGCTGGCATCTGCATCTCCCAAGTGAGCCCTTTTCACTGCTTTCTGTTACTGTTCAGTGATTATGAGTTTAGCCCGAAATTGCAGTTTCAGTACAATTAAAGATGAGATGTAGATCCAGCACAGATTACTTTACACAATWGTTACAGGAACTCAAGTGAAAATATCACTTTTACATTTATATATCTGAAGCCCAGAGTGCTCTACAGTTAAATACTGTGCTCAGACATGGAACCTATTAGCAAACTGTAAGAGAAAGTGGGTTAGCACAAGTTTTGCACCAGAAAAACMAACCAATGTTTTTCTTACAGAGCATACTGAGCTGTGAGTGGAGCTGGGGTGTGCTGGGCAGTACCTGATGCTGGGGCAGTGAACCATTTCAGTGGGCTGTGCAGATCTACCAGACAACCTCCCCCTGACACCCAGGCCCACAGCGGGTGCTCATCGGCTCCGTACGCGTCTTCAGCCGCCACCGAGAACGCGCCCAGCGAGGAGAGGCTGGAGGTGTCTGCAAAGCTGCTCACAGACAGCACTGGCTGCTTCTGAGCCTCCTTCAAGTCAATGTTTATCCACTGCGCTTCTGCAGGAGGATTGGGGTTTGTAGATGGTTTCATTTCAAGGTTAGCTTTCTCATTAGTGGCTGAAGCAGCAGCAGCTTCTCCTTGTTCAGAGCACAGAGGATCCTCGGGGAGAGGTGCAGATGTTTCAGCCTGGCTGCCTGAGCTGTTCCCAGCAGCTGCAGCTCCCAGCAGGGCACTGCCAGGGCTCGTGGGCACGGCGAGCTCTGTATCAGAGGAAGGATCTGCATCACCCTGAATGACCGCGCTTGTTTGGTTCTGAATATCATCAGTAAAGAAACAGCCAGCACTGAAGGACAAATAGATAATTAATTATCATCCAAAACATTGGAAATTAGTACAGGCCTTAGATCACAGAYACACAGAAATTCACTTAGTGTTTCACTGTATGACAGAAACAGCAGACYTCTCTTTTAAAATTTGTATAGAATAGTATACAGATAAAATTTGTACTCAAATTCTATCATCAGGGGAAAGAGTCCAACACAAATTWGGCAAATTGGTCTAGTAAAACTGAAACATAGGAAGGAATTTCATTRATCTTTTCAAACAATTGGTGGTGTTGGCTGCCTACCACTCTCAGGAAAACACTGAAGCAACATCCCATTTTTCTGAATATGAAATAATGAGTAGGATTTTTTGAAGCCCATTATTAACTTTATGATTTGTCTTTGCTAAAGGAGACTTCTCAGTACACACTCTGACTCAAATAAGAAGCTTCTGCAGCACTCCCAGATCCACTGGCATGTGTTGCACAGCCCAGAGGCCAGAGGCAGTGGGGAATAACTGATTTAATCTCCCTAGGAAAAGAAACATATAGTGACACTCAGGAAGAGTAATTCCCAAGTGGAGTTGACACTCCATGATATTTCATAGACAGCATTTTCTCTTATTAGAAACTACTTCCAGATAGTGACAGTGAAGCCCAGAGGAACATGCTTTACTACAGGTGTGGGGTGAATTCCAGTGTGGGAGCTTCAGTTTCTACTCTGAGTGCAACAACTGCTGCTTATTGTCAATTTTGATGGCAAAAATGCAAATGCCTTTTGGCACACATAATGATTAGAGCTGTCTTCCCCACTCCTTCCTGTCTGTAAAGAAGTATCTCCTAGCATTGAAACTCTTGCTATACARAATCTTGAGCAGGTATTTCACAAAGTACCTGAGCAGACTTGTTGAGCTGCCAGTCTGAGATCTGTCACTCTCTCTGCCAGACACAATTGCYTTCCATGTCTTCCCACTGAGCTCACTTGGTGTGACACCTTGACGAAAATAAATGGCTCTGTCATCGCAGCCRATGCCCCAGACCTAGGGAAGGAAAGGGCCTGGTGAAGGAAGTGGTTTGGGATGCACTATCAGATACAAAAAAGGTGCAGTGCTGCAGAATTGAGAAAAAAAACCTGCTGCATGCAGCATTTTCCTTTTGTGTTCTTCCTCAATGCTGATATTTTTGATGCAGGACAAAATTCTGTAGCAGAACCAGTCTGCCACACAGGACACGTGCTGACTGTCACCTTCAGTGCAGAATTCAGCCYCTTTCCCTCCCAGCAGTTCAAGCTCTGGGTCCCTTTGTCCAGGCTGACAGCTCTCAGCACTGGGAGCAGAGCCTGCACCCTCCCAGCTGCTCTCACCTGGTTGTTTAATCCCACAGTCACCATCATCATCTCTCCGACCATTTCAATCCAGCTTGTCCCACAAGGATTATGGGAGTTCACTCCTCTTCTAAACCACACCTACAACAACAACAGAAAGTCTCAATTTTTCTCCTTCTGCAGTAGCTGGAATTTAGTTTCTTTAGTGGATTAGTCTTAATCTCTAATACTGACTTGCCACATTGTCCTAAGAAGTCCATTACTTCCTTGATTCCTTTTGTTATCAGATAAGGGTAAAACAATTCTCTCAATAATACCCACATTGTGTGTCCACCTGCAGCCAGAGGAGCCCACAAGGAGACTTTTTTCAGGATTTTCTGTGAGAAAGTTGCTTTCTCTGCTGTTGGAAAAATACTATTACATGTCAACATGTAGGCTATTTTTGATCACTCTGAATGGACTTCTAAATAGTGTTCTTACATTCAAACCCTAGAAACAGAGCTGCCAGAGGCAACTGTCAGAGGGATCTCTTTAGCAGCACAGCTCTTYAAATTGTCTGCCTTTAGATCTGACTTTACCAACCTGAAAGTGTCTATGGGCTGGGTACCTGGAAAAAGTTCTCTCTGTATGCAGCAGCAGCTCCCTTAGGAACAGTTGGATGAATCCCATAAGATGAGGATGCCTGAGTGCACCGTGGCACATCTGAAGGCAAACACACCAGCTGATSTCCATTTATTCCAGTGGATGGAGCTGGCAGATGGAGCAGCCTGGGCACAGTCTGTTCCCATGGCTCAGCTGACAAGAGAGACTCACTGCCCAGAGAAACTGCACTCAGCTCCTGCCTRGCTTTGAGATCAGTGTGAGGGAGCAGGAGTTGGACTCCATCACCCTTTTGGGTCCCTTCCAGCTTAAGACATTCTATGAGTCTAAGTTAAAACTCCAGTAAAAAAATAAACACACATCCACATAAGAGATAGCTCACCTAATAAATAACAAAACCCCYCTGATGAAGAGGGAACATTTGCAGTAGGAAGATAAAAGAATCATGCAAACAGTGTAGATGAGAATACTCCCCATGCTGCTTTTGATGTAAAATTTAGTCCTTGTGGAAACTGGAGTCACTTCAATTTTGATGCCTAATATCCCTTAGAAGAGGCCTCATATCCAGCCCCACCAATATCCCCATCACCTGCCAAATCTGTCTGACTTGAGTTTAGAAAATTCCCTCCAAGAGAAAAGCAGAAAGTCTTCCTTAAATTAAATTCAACTATCACAAACCACAGAGCATTCCTGTAACAGCAAGGAAAGCTGGATTTCCCTAAACCACAGAGACAGAGTCCAAATCACCAATGCTTCCTGTGCAAGTTACTCTCCTGTTTGAGAACAGCAGACAGGGAAAGGAAGAAAAAAGCAGAAGCAGAGCATGAGCCTCTTACTTTTCTGTCCTTTGTAACACACCACACCACATCAACACCCACAGACACGTGCATAATCCCATTTTCAGAGCTTGGAGACTCTACAATACTCCAGGAAGTGCCTGCAAAAGASAGAACCCAGAAGGCATTGTAGGTAGTTTCTTTTTCAACACTATACAAATCCAAGGGGTTTCCAGCCAAATGTAACCAGCTTTACCTTGAGGATTATTCCTGTCAATCCCTTCTCTCACAATAGCTTGCCCTTCCCAAAGAGTTGCCCAAAGGAGGTCATAGGGTCCACAGCTGATCTGTACAACTTCACCAGGAGTGCTGACTAAGGACCATGTGGAACCTTCTGGATTGTGATGGCAGACATCTTCTCTGTACCATACCTAGACCAGTTAAAAAAAACAAAAACAAAAACAAATGAAATAAGAAAAAAACCCACTACAACAATGAAACCATTGACACAAGTGTAAAGACAAACTGGAAAGAACAGTTCTCCTTTAACAACAGGATTTTTTTATGTGGTTTATGGCACTCTGACCTTTAAAGGTACATTTTTTTTATGTTGATTATGCAGCTGAAGCTATTTCCTTATGTACCAAGGGAGGAGGCTGTTCCACAGAGCAGCTTTTATCATGGAACTGAATCTGGATTGGGTACAGGAACCTATTGCTACAAGTTCTGTGTGTATTTCAACATTTAAACCACTTCAGTGTATCTCAGAGCATATTATATAAACCAAGAGTGAACAAATACATAACACAGAAATGTTACTGTTAGCTGACAGCCTGACCTCACTTTCACTGAACAGATCTTGCCACAATATGGGGAAACATTCCATTCTGTGTGCAGCCTTTGGKAGTCTTGGACTGTGCACTTTTCTACAGAGCAGAGTCAAATAGGAAGGTCAAACATAGAAAGCATCCTGTGGCAGTCACATGAGTGCTCCACAGCATGACTGCTGAGTGCTAAATCTTCATTTTTAGAAGTACTTTATTCCCCTGGGGACATTCATTTGGGAGATAAAAGAATCTTACAATGGCAGTCAAGCAAGCCTGTAGACTGGGATGCTTGTCACGTATTACTAGAAAGTATGAGAATTTTATTTTAAACAATTTAATCAAGATTGCTTGCCTCTCCAGACAGTGCCAAATGTGACTGAAAGCTCAGGCTATCTGTTAAAAGAATTACATTCTATCCTGTGAGACCACAAGGTAGAAAATGTCTAGAGACAAAGGAGCATCAGATTCATGCTGTAAGGATAAAGCAAGGAAAAACAAGAATCRTCTTTATAGCACAGAGCAAAAGAGGAGACCTCGTGGGAGGCCTAAAACCAACAACAACAACAAAGAAAGATGTCCAGTTTTCAATAGAAAATAAAATGAAAACATTTCAGAGCTGGATGCCACATTGGCAGGTCAGGAGGTGACCACTTGCTGATCAGTAAGTCTGAAAACCATTTTGTAAACTCTTGAATCATCCCTATCTCTCCACCCCAAAAGCACAGCACAATGTTTCACCAGAACCTTTGTCAGGTTTTAAGGCTCCTCCTCGTGATTACCAGCACCACAGGCAGCATTCTGGGCATTTTTCCAAGATATAAGGTACTACTCAGCCTAAGTAAGATTCACCTGTTTTAAGATTCACCTGTTCATAAGATTCACCTGTTTTAAGATTCACCTGTTCATAGATTCACCTGTTTTAAGATTCACCTGTTCATAGAGGTTAAAAGCTTCCATAAAACAGCAAGTAAACCTTTCCATTTACAACACAAGTTGTTACATAATGGAGTCCCAAAGCAGCTTTTTGTCCTCTGCCAGATGCAAAAGCAGTGKATTTCCTTACCAACATAAGACAATACCAACCCTGCCTTGCTTTCCAAGTATTTAACTCCTTTTCACTAGTAATTGATAYTGGAAATCTCACTCATACCCTTCCTTGCAGAGACACTGCCCACACTGACAGGCGGCCCAGGGGCTCATCCGTGATCTCCCATCCTCCGATGGAGATGTCATTGAAGGGGTCTGGCAGCTGGTCTGGTTCATCATGGGACACAATCTGGAGCAGAGAGAAGCAAGAATGAGGACAGGAGACACTGCAAACGGGTGGCCTAAATTGTTCCTTGCAGATTGGTTATGTTATGTGGCACTCCCTGGACATTCTCCCTCTCATTCAAGGCTTCCATATGTAGGGAGGGAAATGCTGCCAAGGCAGCACAGAGAAGTCTGTTCTGCACCTTAAAGGACATTTTAACTCACAGAACAGTGCACACAGAATTGGAAAGCTGAAAGATCACTAATTATAAATTTTGGATGATCTTAGAATGGAACAACGATTATTAAAGAACAGTTTTTCACAGAGATAAAGGACACAGCTGGTGAATGATGCAAAGCAGGTGCCACCTTGAACAAGAGTGCTTTGCCACACAACCAGAAGAAGTAAAAACGTTGGTCTGAAATTTGCAGAGGAGCTGAGCATCCCTCTCTAATTGCAACACCATGAATTTGGCACCTTATTACCACAGGCTTCTATGAAAAATTCCAGCCTGCCATTTATGCTTACAAGAATAGCAAGCTGAAAGTGAAGGAATCCAAATTCAACCTACAGAGAAGTCATAAAAATTTCCCTGCACTTATAATTGATTATTTCAGACAATCAGTTTATTTAATATTTAAAAGAGATCCAGAACCTTTGCCCAAATGTCCCGTGATTTGTATCTCCTGTATCTGATCCATCTCCTGCGTCTGACACAAGAATTCCATTTCTTATCCTTTGTGTAGGTGCTGGGGAAGTCTATGGCGTAAGTCCAGCCCTGCAAACAGAGATTTTCTTGTATGAAAAACAGGATCAAGGGAAAGTTTGAAGTCATAACTCAGAGCAATTCTGCACAAGACACTCAGTGTGTCTCTAGAGCCCTGATTAACAGATCAGCTAATTCCATGAATGATTTATGCATCATACCCAAATTCCTCTGCATGATATACACACAACAAACAAGACACAGTAAAACATTTTAGTTTCTTCATAGTAAAGACCTTAAAGAATGGCATTCAGTTGCCAGGATTTTGTGGCCTGATCAAAAGAAAAAGGCTTCTATAGAAGCCACTATAAACTTCAAAAGCCACAAGATCCTTCCTTCTGTTGTATTAGTTATTTCCCAGAAAGAAGCACCTAGGGCAAGTTTTATTTTTACAGACTTTTTTACACTTCTATAAAAATTCCTTTCATTTTATAGACTAAAGATCCCCAGAACAGATCTCTTTTTGGTAGTGTTCACCTACCCCTTTCTCTGTTGGTTCCCCTCCAATATTTTCATCCACATACCAGTCAGACTCCCACTCCCAGTGTGGTGAAGGCAGTGTGAAACTATCAAGCTGCTGGTGTTTTAGCCCGCTCACATCACTCCACTGCCAGCGGTCACTGGGCAGTAATTTCTCACAAAAGCCACCAACTGGATTCCAGCGCTGCCAGAAATAATAAAGATTTGGTTTGAGATGGGATTATCTCACTGAACATCTACAGGGAGTCACAACTGACACATTTCTTACTTTCTGCAGTAAAAGAGGAATAAATTCCTGGGCTGAATGAGAAAGTGTTCACTCCACGAGCCCCTCCCTGAGAGCCTTTGGAGGAAGCTTTTTTTAAGTCTCAAAGAAGGGCTGACTGTAGAGCTCATCCCAACCCAGTCATCTTCAGCTCCATCAACAGGAACATCTGATGCTATCTGATGCTTTCTTTTTTCCTTKGGTGATGCAGGCACCATGACACTGCAGCTTCAGGGTAATGCTGTAGAGATGGCCTTGGTATCTCTAAGCTGCTTCCTAGAGAAAGATGATTCATGTCTTGTCTGCACTAGAAAAACAGCACTGCCTCTGCCAGCAACTGTGTCCAGGGAACTGTATCAGCAAATCTCCCCTGGATCTTATGTTATACCAGAGACGTTTGTTCTCTAATCTGCCTTGAATCAGTTACAGAACAAATAACACAAGGATTTTCACCAATACAGCTGTCATTTTTCTCTCCCCCCAAACTCCTACATACTATAGAAATACTGGCAAAATCTCTCCTGTAATACTGGCTTACATTTTAGGGCATGTGGAAAATGAGTGATTGAAAATCTGTCTRTAATTTTTACACAATCCTGTGGATTTGCTGTCAGTCCAAGCATGTGGCTGTGTGACAGAGGTACTGTACCTGTCATACCTGGTTCTCATAGGTTTCCTCCTGGTATCTGATGGGAACATCTCCCGAGAACACGTAGGTGTACACTTGATGGTCACAGGCTATTCCCCAGCAGCACTGTTTGACAGCAGAGACCCGTTTGAATTCCAGCTGGGTGTCCTTACAGAGCTCCCAGTACTGGCCAACAGTGGACAGAGTGTAAACCCTCCCGAAAATGTCKACAGCCCACAAAAGGGAACTGGGCATGGCCATATCTGAAAGGCAAAAATGAGGTTAGTGATGGAAATGTTGGGTATAAAAATGGMTCTTGAACCTACTGCAGATCAGTTGTGCTCTGAGCCATCATCAGTCAAATTAAATAGAGATGTAAGGGATGATTTTTTAAAAAGAGCCTGTGCAAAGTTCTCAGATCTCTGACAAGATCTCTTTGTCAGAGCTGTGTGGCCAACCCTGAAAAGCCACATGAAAGACCTTTCTAGCAGCCCACTATTGTCCATCCTCCAGGAGCTCATGAAGTGAACAGAACAGCTCTGGGGATGGATATCAGCCCTGCACGGGGATGAAGCAGCAGAGACCATTCCACAGCAGGCAGCTCCTCTCTCAAGATCTGGTGATGCTGGTGGTGCTCACCCTTCTCCATAAGCACTCATCCAGTGTTAATCCATGGGAATCTCTTTCAAAGCATTCTGGATCAGATCCAACTTCAGGATCTGATCTTTAGTAATGTAGGTGTGATGAATTTAGGCAAACACAGAACATGGTTTGGCAGCAGAGACCTGTGTGAGTTCCATTCCAGTTCTGTCACATAATAACCTGTCATTTTCTGGGCATTGCAGCCCTGCCCTTCTCAGTCCTTTCACAAGTCAAGAAAGGCCAACACAGGTCACTTCTGTGTGCCATCAGAACAAATCCACCAAGCAGTGTTTATAACACAAGAAAATATTGAGCATTTAATCTTAAAACTAGAATGCCAGAGAGTCTGGAGYAAAGGAAGCATTGTGGATAATGCAATGAGGGTTGCAACCTAGCCAGGTAACAAAAGTGATGCTTGGGCAAATACATAAATGATGGCCTGTACCCAGAATGACAGTTCAGGCAGACAGAAAAACACCTGGAACAATTCAGAAAAATGTGAGAGTTCCAAAGATTATAAAGTTAAGAAAAACAGATGGGACAATCAAAATAACCCAGGCAGATGCAACTGGTTTAAAATACTCAAGGCAGCCAAGACAAGCGAGAGTTTCTGCATATTCTTTCATCTGAAGTTTTGAGACAGTGTTTGGGGAATCATGGGAAAATCCTTAATGCGTTTGGGATTATAAACTTTTGAGACTTCACTTYAGGCCCCTTTGCAGTGGCTGTGCTGCAGATGAAGATGGATATTGCTGAGTTTTGAAGGATGCTCAGTGCTTGTGTTTTATGTGCTTTTCAGTGAAGGCAGAAGTTGTCAAATATTCTCAGCCTGGGCCTGGAAAWAATCAGATCTGCTGAATTATTCCTCACCCCACAGCTCAGCCAGSTAATTTCTGATAGAACTAATGCTACTTAAATGAAGATGACATATWATTAATTAAAATTTCCAGCGGCCCGACACATCGCTGATTGCTACTGAATGCAATACAAATATCCCAGCTCCTTTCGTATGATGAAAGCAATGATGTTSCTCGGGAGAGCAGGGCGCTGTCCCCGAGTTCAGGCCGCGGCGGCGGCAGGATGTGAACCACCAGAGAAGCCGTCGTGTGGAAGGCACACCGCGCACACATTTCTGCTCCGTGTCACTCGAACCGAGCCGAGACTGCTCCGGTCCCCCCATCCAGACACGGACGCGCCGCTCGGAGCCGCGGGGATCGCGGAGCGCTGCACAAACGCCACAGGGCGCAAATCGCGCTCGGCAGCCCCGCACGGGGCCCTCCGGCCGGGCATTAAAGCCGGATCGGCTTAGGAACGGCCGAGGCCGGGCACGGACCCGCTCCCCGATCCCCGCTCCCCGCGGGCTGCGGCAACACCCGCAACGCCCCCGCGCCCCCCGCGCCCTCCCCGGGGCGCTGCGCGGAGCTGCCGGCACCTCCCCATGGCTCTGCTCGGCTCCCAACAGCGCCGGGGCCGCGGGGAAGGGCGGCGGGGCCCGATCTCCACCCGCCCTGCCCTGCCCGGCCCGGCCCGGCCCGCCCCGCGATCAGCCAGCGCCGCTGCCCCGTCCCATCCCGTGCCGTGCCGTGCCGGCCCCCGGGCTCGCCCCTCACCTGCCTCCCGCCGCCCGGCGCCGCTCCCGGCGGAAGGAGCCGCCGCGCCCCGGCAGGGCGGCCCCGCGGAGCCGCGACCGGCGGGGAGCGCCGCGCCCACAGCGACACCGAGCGCCGCCGCCATTGGAGCGGGGCCCGCGCGTCACGGCCCGGGCGGCGGGGCCGGGAGAGGGATCGGCCGGGAACGGGGACGGGAGTGGGATCTGCCGGGAGAGGGGACGGGAGAGGGATCGGCCGGGAGCGGGGACGGGAGAGGGATCGGCCGGGAACGGGAGAGGGATCGGCCGGGAGCGGGGCTGGGAGAGGGATCGGCCGGGAACGGGGCCGGGAGAGGGATCGGCCGGGAGCGGGGACGGGAGAGGGATCGGCCGGGAGAGGGGACGGGAGAGGGATCGGCCGGGAACGGGGACGGGAGAGGGATCGGCCGGGAGCGGGGACGGGAGTTCTGACGGGGCCGGGCCTGGCCTGGGAGCGCCGGGCGGTTCCCGAGGGAACCCCCCAGAGCTGAGCGAGGGACTGGGGCGAATCTCACACGGGAGGGCTGAGGGAGCCGGGCCTGATCAGCCTCAGAAGAGGCGACTGAGAGGAGACCTCATCCATGTGTATAAATATCGAAAGGAGGCGTCAAGAGTTGGAACCAGGTTCTGCTCGGTGATGCCGAGCAATAGAACGAGAGGCAATGGGCACAAACTGATGCACGGGAGGTTCCACCTGAACACGAGGAAAAACAACTTTCCTGTGCAGCGCCTGAACACTGGAACAGATCAGTCAAGGATATCGATCAGGTCAATCAGATAGTCAAGGATTCCCAAATCTGTCCATTCAAATATCCTAAGAAAAAGTATCCCAGACCTTCATATATCTCACAGGTCAGGAGGTGACAAGGCATTTCAAAGGGAACTGGCTGATCTGTTGTGAATCCTGTCTGAGGAGTTTCTAGTTGTTGGTTAAGGAGAATATGTTTGCCTTGCTCTTGTCCTGCAGGTTCATTTGGTTTTGATGTGCAGAAGGTTGTGGTTTGGGGGGTTGATGCACACATTAAATTCTCTAGAATGATTCCCATGTGAGGCAAAACCACCCTGTCTGAGTCGTTTCCTGCTGAGCTCTCAGGACACTCAGCTCACTGCAGTGCTTTGGTCTCTTGCACAGACTGGGGCCCACCTCAACACAGAAKTTTTGCTCCCTAGTAGTGTTTTGATGATTTGATCATTGTAGCAAAACTTATTTATAAAGATCAAGTACAGTTTAGATCCCAGAAAATTCATTTTGCAAGATTTGTAGTGTTCATGACTCTGATACATTTGATGTGTTCTCAGTTCCATTGCCACTTGGAGTAGGTGGGAACTAGATTGCAGAAGAATGTATGGAGCATTTCCTGGGATCTTTTCATGGATTTTAAACCACAGGCCTGTAACTTTGCAAAATGTTTAATGACTTCCATTTTTTATGKTTTTTTCCCATGAAATGGGGCTAACCCTTCCCTGCCGCACAGGACCTGTCCTGGGAGGGAGACACAATGTTTGCTGTGGTTTTAAGGGCTGTGCTGGCACCTGTAGTGAAGGACAAACAGGGCATTTCCAAACGCAAAGATTTGGTGAGTGAGACAGCTTAAGGGATAAAGGTGTGGAGGGAAGAAAGTTTTAACTGGACATTTAAGATCTTTACACCATCCGTCTGTGCAGTCATGGAGAACGTGGCTTTCGGAAGCAGCTGAGTCTGGTGAAAGTGCTGYTGAACTGGTTCCTTTGCTGCACAGCAGCACCCCCTTGGCTTTCCTCTTCCTTCCTGTAGTGTTTGTTTCTTAACTTCGGTGTTTCTTTCAACCATGAGAGTTTTCTTCTGCTTTTTGCTCAATTTCTTTTCATAAACATTGTTTCTTTTTACAACATTCCGCCTCTGTGCCATCACTCTAGAACTTTTCCCGTTAATACTC
>NW_026623853.1:266499-304058 GCF_030028575.1 Malurus melanocephalus | reverse complement strand
CGCTCCGGGGCGCGGTTCCCTCAGCGCAGAAGCTCCGCGGGTGTCGCGGCTCCCCCGCCCGGAGGCAGCGCAGGGAGGCGGGCGCGCCGCGATCCGGGTGTTCCAAAGCGCCCTCTCCCTTTGCCCTCCTTCCCCCGGAGCCCCYGAGGTGTTGGTGTTGTGCTCTCCCCCGAATCCCGGCTGCGTTTGCGGGCATTGCTCACACGCGCGGGTTTTCTGCCTCGGGACAATGGCAGAGCCACAGCTGTGCTTGGCACTAAAACAGACCCCAAACCCCAGACTGTTCTTTGCCTCCACTTCGCTGTRCTCTGGTTAATGTTTGTTTTTTGTGATACACTTCAGTAGTTTGAGAGAGACTTAGGTGAGTAGATGCAGTACTTTCGTGAACTGAATTAACATCTGCCGAAGAAAGAAGCAGCCTCTCAGGAAAGAGGAATGCTTCAAAGTTAGAGAAGTTACGCGGCAGACACAGCCCCCCATCTTTGAGTTGAACCTTGAGGCTATGGATTGATTTTCCTGCTGATAACTTAAAGCTTGTTTCTGTGCAATATAAGTATCAGTGGTTATTTTCAGTTTAAATAGACTTCACAGATGAATAACTTGATAGAAGAAAATCTGAGAACTTGGGAAATGGATTATACCTGGGCAAACTGTGCCTTGAGCACACTGCATGCATCTAACCAGCCCTTTCAAAAGCTTATTTTAAAAAATATAATTTAAAGTTGTTATGTTAATAAAGCAGTTAAAGGCTTCTGTCTTTTACCTAGATCTGTTAAAATTACTCATTCTCTAGCTAACAACATAGACTTTCTGAAAGCTGGGGTTTTTTTTCTGTGCTATGCAATTTCTTCTTGCATCCTGTCTCTCCTACCTCACTTTCCAATTAGAAACTTTGTATATGGACTTTAAGCTTGACACAGAGGAAGATTTATTCTGTTTCAAGTCATTGGTGTATTGCAGGGGGACATTCTTGATACATAACATCCGGAAGTGAAAGCTATGGTCATTGTTTAAACAGTTTTTCCCAGGTGCTCAACAGCATTGAAACAAAACCTCAAAGTTAATTATTAGCTCAGTGTCCTTTTTGGATGGTTAAATTGATACTTGGGTTTATGAAGTGGTTTGGCTATTAGATGTGCCAGGTGTTCCAGCTCTGATTTTGATAGAGCTCGAAGTGCTTAATCAAGACTACATTCCTGTTTATTGTTTTCAATGTTTTGTTGTCGTACTTTGAAATTATCGTTGTTCTTTGTGTCTTATGGGTGGTGATTGAGGTTTTTTTTCCTCTTTTAGGGTATGCTGTTCCTCCACCGACATCACAGCCAAACTATTCGAGCACGTACACCATCATTCAACAGCCTGCCACCACCACTTCTGTGGTAGTAGTTGGTGGCTGTCCTGCCTGCAGGTAAAACGGCTCTTGAGGGGTTGAACTCGGTCTTGGGCTGTGTTTTTTAGACAGATGCATCCATGTGGTTTTCAGTAGTTTCTCTCTGTGTGTGTGTATTACAATTAAGTGAAAAGGCACTGAGATCCAGCAGTGCAATGCTTTAGTTTGTGTAGCACGAGCTTGTCCTGATGGGCTCGTGACACCTGCTATAAATAATACCAGATAYTTCAAAMATGGATCTGTAAATGGTACTTYTAATGAAAAGGCTTCAGTAACAGATGTAAAGGGTCAGTTCTTGGGGGAGAGGATGACAGGAAGTCCTTTCTGATGTGTTTATGCCTGGTGATGGTGAGTAGCATGATTTTATTGTGAAACTTTCTGTAATCTTTGGCCATAGTCACTTCTGGTTTTCTGGCAGTCATGTGGAAGAACTTCTGCTGTTGTGGTGTATGTTCCTGTTCCCAGTCCAAACTGTGCAAAACSAGGCAGGGTGATTGTCAGAATTCTCTGGAAACATTGATGACTTAAAGCTTTAAAATATCTCTAAAGGTCCTTTGACTGCAGAGGAACAGGGAGATTGATAGACCTGACCGAAAATGTCAGTCTGCTGCAGTGGTGAAAACCAGAAAAAGTGGTCAGCTGCTATTTGGAGTTGCAGCAAGAGAACAACTTCCTCTAGGAGATCAGAGCCATGAAAAAGGAAGAAGGCACTCAGTTTCCTCACTAGTGCTGTAAGTCAGCTGTGTTCCCTTTCAGTTCTCAGTTCTTCTCTTCCCAGGGTGTTGGGCCATGGATTGCTGCTGGTGCAGTTCAGGCACTGCTCTGCCTGGCTCTGACTCAAATGCAGGCTCGTTCTCTCTGTTAAAGTGGACAGGAGTTAMCCTTGGGGTGTCTTGCAAGGAGCCATCTCTGCAGATCTGACCCTTCCTTCCCTTTCAGAATATGCAGGAAAACAGACTTGCCTGCTGTGATCCCAGTGTGCAGTGTGATGAAGGTGACAGAGGCTGTACCCCAGGTGTCTTTTGGTTTTGTTAGAGTTGGTGTTTGTCAGAGAGTCAGTCCACCTGCCTTCAGAGGATTCAAATAAGAAGTATCCTGTGGTGTTATGTAAAACCTGTTGAAGTGCCACTAGTTGAGGCTGAAAAACCAGTACAGTTGGAGCTAGAAGATCTAGATGTAGAGTTGATCTAGAAGGTGTTTGTTTTAAACGCTGGGGAAAGCAGGTGCTGAGCTGTTCAGAGGCTGTGTGGATCTGCCACCTGAGCAATGCCAGCAGCGTGCTGGTGCTGTGGCTCAGCAGGAGGACAGGGCAGATGTTGTGCCGTGCTGGGAGAGGGCAGGCAGTGTGCTCTGCAGGCAGGCCTTGTGGCCCTGAGCCCAGTGCAGAGTGAAGCATTTCACTGGGGAAGTGCTCCTGGCAATGGCTTCATGTTGGTACGCTCCTGTTGCTATTGTTTTTTCTTCTTCTGGAAGTTCATAGAATATGCTGAGTTGGAAGGGACCCTCTGAGATCCTCTAGTCCAACTCCTGGCTGTATGTAGGGTACTCCAGGAATCCCTTCCTGTGCCTGGGAGTGTTGTCYAAAYGCTTCTTGAACTCAGACAGGCTTGAGGCTTCTGGGATGGTCTAAGGAAAGACTTCAAAACAATCACTTACACATATAATGTATAATTTCAGCCAAAGTTTTGAAAATGAGCAGTCTGTTGTTAGTTATTTTTAAGTGACCGCACTTGAATAGTTTTCTTAAGTCATCAGGTGTGCCCTGCTGGAAGTACYCATTGTGGACTCTTCCCTAAAGCAAAATACCCTCCACAAAACCCTAGTTTAATGTTGGATCCTCAGTTTCCCGTTTAGGCTGTGAAAAAAATAAATCATGAGGAGAACTGTGACATCTTGATTACTGTGAGGCATAATACTGCACTGCTTAAAGGGTAGGACTCTTCTCAGCACTCTGAAATATTGTGGACCAGGGAATCCTGAGGATGAGTAAGTACCCGGTAGTGGTGTGTCACAGTCTCCTTTGTCACATGTTTGTTCCTMATTGTCTTTAGAGCAGGAGTCAAGSRTCCAGGTAGGAGGGAACAATCTCAATTGCTGGTTTTTTGAGTAGTGATGGAATTGATTGTTACTTGAGGAGAAAGGACAGCGAGGCTGAAAAGCATAATATTGGAAATATTCATGGGAGCCTGAAAGATCAGGTTCATATTCTGGAAGGTTACACTGGCTGCTTCTCTTGAAAGTTGGATTCAATCCTCTTGGACTTCTCAAAACCTAAAACAYAGTTCTAGTTTACTTCCATGTCCTGGAAACCTATTTAATGAAGAATGCAATGTGCAGCTACACCCTGAACAGAAAAGTTGTTGAAGGAGCATTGAAAAGTATCAAAAGCTATTAATACTATATGATAAACTTTGTTTTTAAGCTACCAGGTGAGTTGTTCCTGTTACTTTTCTGATTTGATGCATGATTGTTAGGCAAGTGCATCTGTTTTGGATCTTCTAATTGACATTTAAGGTTTGGCCAAGTCCTGTTTTTAAACTATTTTATGTTCYCAAGTACACATTGAGTCATTATGGGCACTGATTTTAGAGATTTTGTGGAATTGTCTATTTAGCTTGRAGAATGCAGCCTGGCTGCCTTACTTGTGCTCACTTTCATTTTCTTTTTCTCCATCTTTTGTTGTTGGGTAGAAGTCACTGCTCAGGAATGTTTGCTTTCCTGTTATTTAACAGAAGAAAGTTCCTTTTAAAAACTGTAAAAACATCTGATTAGAGCTGGAGTTRAGGCACTGGTGCTCCTGCAGGAGGGAAGGCTGCTGCTTTGGAGGTGTTTCAAGAGAGACAACAGCTTCTCCCACTGCCTCARTTCCTCTGCAGCCTCTGGGTAGGAAATGAGGCCTAAAGCATAAGGAAATTCAGATCAGTCTGTAAATACTGCCATGCCTCTTACTTGGAAGTGACTTTTAAGGATAATTGCATTTACATGTATGTACAGCTTGTGCTGAGGAAGTGGCAAGCCAGTGGCTACAGAGAGATTTGGGCTTCTTTTTGTGAATATGGATCAACAGCCATTCCAGATGCCACCAGGCTGAGGCTGGAGGAGCTGATACCTCTCTCCACAGAAATTAAAGCTGTAAACATCCAGTTCCATATATAATTGTCAGTTCTTTTGCAGCTTGCAGGTGGGATTTAAACATTCTTTACATAGCTGCTGCTGTTGCATTAGCCAGGAGATAATAAAGAAAAGCCGTCTGGTTTTGTTGGTATGTTCAGATTTACAGATTTTGTGTGTAGTTGATGAWCTGATGTTTCCATTGAAATCTAAACTTTGAAACTCAACCCACAGCAGTGGCAAGAGATGGGATATGATTTGATAATTCCATGTGGCTGGTCAGTAATCTGTGTGGAGGATAGCAGTTTTCTCAAGTGCAGTTTCTTTTCACATCTTGCAGAGCTTGTTGCATAKCCAGCCTGTCTCTGATTACCCGGGGTGATCCTTTGAGTGTATTTGTAAGATYTAAAATTGCTGATAAGCCCACATTTAAATACATAATGTAGTGATAAGTCCAGAAATGCACGTGTTAAATCATACCAATGCTGTGTTCACAGGTCTCATTATTGGCCCTCTGATCCTGAGCATTTGTCTTAAGATCTTAATGTTTTAAGAGTTACTTTGAAAAAGGGAGTTGTCTGAAAAATAATTTGGTTTTAAATACTTGTCAGTGGGAATAATTGACCTTACTGTATGGAGTTGGCAGCTGCAGTTATAGCTTAAATCCAAGATGCTGCTTGCAGTATAAATAAACCTTACCACTTTATTTTTAGAGTGGGAGTGGTGCAGTTATAATCAGCTTTTATGTGGTTTATGCTGTAGAAGAAAATTTATGTTTGGTTACGTTAGTGAATCTACAGTTTGAGTATGGAGTCTCTAATTACTCCACATCTCAGGTAAGATATACAAGCAAAAAATATTCATAGTCTCCCTTATAAAAAATATTTTTTCTCTTTTTAAATTTAGTAACTGGCTAAGCACTGGTTGGGTAAGTGTTCATCTAAAATTAGGTGGTGACATAATCAGCAGAAGCCAGGGAGTGTTTGTGTGGCTAATGCTGTGTGTAATGTGACAGTCAGACACGCTGGGAGCTCAGCAGGTACAGTGTTCCTGCCCCGTGTCCCTGGGAGCTCTGTCCCTGCTCTTTTCCAGGGCTGTCCCTGCAGTGCTCCCTGAGCCTCTCTTTGTCCCTCCTTGGTCTTTTCCTGGAGCTGGTGTTGAATAGGGATAGCAATTTTTTAATGTTTGGTTTTAGTTTAACTTGGCATTTTGCACTTCCACAAAACACTTCTCAGTAACTCTGCTGAGGGGGAAGGGAGTTTCTTTTAAACTCTGTTTCAAGTGTCAAGGGCATGTGCTGACARTAGATTTGGGCCCTGCAAGCTGATAAAGAGGGTTGATTGGAATGGGTCAGGCTGTGCTCATCTCTGCCTGGTCTGCAGCTCCTCGGGGCTGACCAGAATCCTGATTGATCCCTCTAATGTTTGATTAGTGTGTTTATTCTTTAAGGTCRTATCAGTGGACTGCTTGTACTCTTTACTAAGCTTACCTGTCACAAATGTGGGTTTCAGGGCAGGAACTGAATGTGGAATTATTAAGGAACAAGGAGAAGRTTTCAAAACAGTCATGAAGTAGGAGTTGGATGCCTGCAGGAGGGAAATGCTCAGGGTGTGTAGAAGGAAAAGAAGGCCATTGGTGTAAGAGCAGAGCAGGGCAGGAAATAAAGCAGCTGTAATGTGCTGTGTACARCATTTGCTGTGCAGTAACCAAACTAATGTTATTTGTGATATCATTGAAATGCCTGGAAAAGGGGCTTTGCCTGTCTTGGATCTGGAGTGTGAAAGCTGAACCTTGAATTGCTCAGAAATCTCCAGAGTGTGTGTGAGCCTCTCCACACAAAGCTGGGAATGCTCTGTGCTGCCAGGGGCAGGGGAGCAGCGGGCTCAGGGGAATCCTGGGCTGAAGTTCTCTGTAGCAGGCACAGACTGAGCAAGAAGAAACATTAACCAGGCTGTGCAATGCGGTGTTTGCAGAGTGCAGTTTGCTGAGGTGACCCCGGGCAGTGCTGTGAGTCYGTGACCCCTGAGCTGAGGGCAGTGSCCTGAGCTCCTCWGTGTCTGCACGGGCACAGTGTGGGTGCCAGGCAGGGACTGGCACAGCCTGTCCTGTCCTCCCACCCTGAGAGCCCACTGCTCCCCAGGGCCAGCAGTGCAGGGCTGATGGTGACACASAACTCTGCTCAGCATCACCATCACCACCAGAAATGTCTGCAGGATCAGCCAGACAGATACATTGCCAAAGTGGAGTTGGGACTCAGCTGGAGCCAGGTGACATCAATAATTGGTTCTCCTGCAGTTCTAAAGGGATATCAGGTTTTGAAAGTTGAAACCAGGAACAAAGCTAGAACTTTGTGCTTTATCTCGCTCTATAAAATCATGTGGTTTCTGTGACTGCCAGGCACTGAGTGGTGAGTGGGGGCAAACTGGTGAGTGTCCTTGACTGAGTCTGTTTTCCCTTTTTGCAGGGTTGGCGTGTTGGAGGACACCTTCACCTGTCTCGGTGTTTTGTGTGCCATTGTATTCTTTCCAATTGGGATTCTGTTCTGCCTCGCCCTGAGGCAGAGAAGGTGCCCAAACTGTGGGGCAGCTTTTGGCTGAGGGCATGAACCTGGACGTGCTTTCGGGAGCTACAACTGTTAGCGTTCTCTTTCTAATGTAAATGTCATGTACAATCATTTTATTTGCTTCAGACCTGTTTTGTAAAGTGTGAAGGAATTTAGTCTCTTGCATGTAATTTAAACTTAATCTTTTATGAGCATGTGCATTGCAAAACATGAAAACCTGACTTGTTTTCCATGTTTAGTGGCACCTGTTGAAAACTAAATAAATCTGCTTTTCCTTTTGCAATCCTCAACTTGCAGCTGGATTATTAAGTATTTTACTGACATGTCTGATACCAGGGAGGCTGAAGCAGAGTTGTAATCCTAGCTACAACCAAGGGTAAGTATTTGCCAGAACTTTTCTGATGATGGTTTGCTYCATGCAGGGGCTGCTGTTGGTTCAGCCCTGAGTAAAGGTTTGTGCATCTCAGATTGTTTAATTCTGACACTGAATTATTGAAAACTCAGCCAGCGTTGATGTGCCTCTCCTGTGCTTTAGAAGATRGGCTCAGGTTTAGTGAGCCYTCTGCAAAGCTGGTGTTTCACAGGGCCTGGTGGATGTTTATGCAGKGCTCTGGCAAATTGTCCTCGGCCTTGAACTCCAAAGGCAGGGTGACAGGAGCCAGCACATGATCACAACCTATTTATTGCTATTAAGTAACTGAAAGGCATTTCACATGACTTGAATTCAGTTTATAGTAGTAGAAGCAGGCACCACTCAACGAATGAGCCAGAGGATGCTGCAGGAAAAATGGGCATTTGTAAAATACAATGATTTACAGTAAGGATTAATCACTGACACAGTCACAATGGACTTCAGAGCAGGTGGGAAATATTCCCTGAGCTGGGCAGGGATGTGGAGTCAGTCCCAGGCTCATTTCTGAGGTGGTGATTACTGTAGGAGAAGGCTTTTGGACAAGCTGGCTCCACTGCATTGCCACATGTGAGCCTGAGGTAACAAAACTGTTCAGCTCTGCTGTGGCTGAAGTTAAAAGCTCAATTTTGCTTCACTCAGCTACTGCTCTGGGCCAACACTCAGGCCTTTGCTCAGTTCCTGAACCAAAAAAAAACAGCTTTAAGTTGTTTTCCTTTTGGGTAGGCTRCAGTAATGGAGGAACTTGAAAGGCAGCTTTTTATAKTGKCATTTGAGAAACAATCATGGCACTRCTTTATGATGACCTTTTATCAGACTAAAGCTTGACAACACTATTTAAAGACAAAATTATCCTGGAAGAACGTGTTGACAGTATAACATTAGGCTGAAAATGAWTTTCTGTTGACACTTGAAATTTGTGTGTGAACATTAAGCAARGCATTACAAGTTGTCTGTTCTTAAGGGATAAATATTTATTTATAACCTAAGGTATTTTTCTTACACAAAATAACGTATAATCATTTATACAGGCAATTCTCTATTCTGAAATAAGGCAGTTGTTACATTTTTCTCTTTGGAAAAAAAAAAATCACTGTTATCTTCTTTAGTAGGTGGCATATGCAGGCTTATATTCTAGAACTTACCATTGCAGCTTCCAAGTAGTGAATGCCAAAGAATCTGTGAGCTATTACTTCCACTGATTCACTMGAGTATCCAAACTATCTCCAGTATTTTTATAATTCCTACTACAAAAAAAGGCATACTGTAAAATCAAGCCCAAGTGCTCAAACACTAGCCCAAAGCAATTACCTCATGAGAAACTACAGGTTTAAAAACATCAGAGCTCCATTCTGGTATGTGTCTATTGTACAGTAATTACATTTAAATAAATTTTTAGGACATGTTGGGACAGTAATTGTTGAGAAGGAAGAAGCCCACGCGTGTTCATCGGATAATYGGTGCTGATCTGTCATTTGTCACTGTGGGTCTGAGTTTCACCGTTGCAAAAGGGTTTTCTCCACTGAAAAGAAATGCATAAAGTTACTTGAAAGTTTGCTGCAATCCAGCTGCAAATTTATTCATTCAGCTTCTTCGTCCAAGCTGTCATCAAACAGTAAGTTATGGTTCTGAGACTAAGGGATTCTGTGCAACTCTTAGTTTAACTTGAATTTTAAAACCAAGTTACATATGAAGAATCATTTCTCAGTGATCCARAAATGTGGGAAGTTAATGCCCAGTTACATCTGGACTTTTTKAAGCAGCTCCCRGTCTTCAAAGATTTTTGCTTTTAMCCCTCAAAGACAGTTTAAGAAAGGWTTAAGTCCTGGTCCCTGACTAATTACTGGAGAAACACATTGTTTTCTGAGAAGGGCCTGTGTATTGTACTGCTCTTGATGCCACTCTTGAGGAAAGTGCAACTAATTTTAGCCATATTGTTCTACCAGTGCTGGGAAAGGTCACAGAGAAATTTATGATAAACATTTCCCCTTATAATCGACAAAATAAAACAATACAAAAATCAACACAATCCAATTAGTGTAAAAGTATCTTACCTTAGAAAAGGTGGTTTTATAATGCCATTCATGTCAGGTTTCTGTAAAAAAAAATACACATATTTATATGAATTTATAGAAATACACTMCAGGTGATCTTGCTGTCCTGTAAGGGAAACAGACCCTGTCATTACTCTGTATGGCCAAATTGGTTTTAATATTTCAGATTTGAGTGCTGAATCAAAGCCTGCCAGGCTTTCCTTTCCCGGCACACTGGGTTTCAGATCTCATTCAGCAGGTTCTTAACTCCTGCTTGGTTTGTGATTCCAGTGAAATTGCTCAAGTACATCAGCTGTAAATAGACCTTAGAATTAGGCTTAATTACCCTTTAAAATTAAGAAAAATAACCAAATGCCTGAATTACATCTTCCTGAACACCAGCCCTCCTCAAAACCATGTCAATGCTGAGTCTCTTTTTACAGTTGATATTGTTGTGTGTATCATTGTCTTGTGTAGCACAGCATGAACAATTTATCTGGCAAGAACAACTCCTCATCTTTATTTCTTGAAATCCTGAGCTATTTTTTCTGTGTATTCTGAAATAAAAATAAGATGCCTTGAATCATTTCCTGCTCAGTGGAGGCCCAGTGAGCAGACTGTTTTACACGTATGTAAATCCTGTCTGAGTGTACCAGCCAGCCCAGTATAATGTTGGGCTTATTTCCAAAGCCTGTGGAGCTCTGGGGGTTGGTGACTTGCAAGGAAGCAGGATAAGCAAGGAATCTGCAAGAATGAAAATAGTGACTTTGGAACAAAACATTTGGTTTTTTGCAACAGCCCTAAGATGGGGTCACAGTAAAAAGGCGCTGCTGTGACTCAGGAGGTGCCTCAACAAAAATGGGTATTGTTTTATACTCCAGAATTTCTAATTTATTTTATTCTTGCTTTCCCTGCGGAAATCTAGATTATCARAAAAGATGTACTTGTTTTCCACTCCTAGGAGCTATCAGTTTCCATTCTGGCTCCAAGTGACTGTACTGCTCTAATTAGAGCTCTGCCATTCCTCTTGGGTTTCCAGTTCAGCCTTCAATTTATTCCCAAAGCCCCTGACCTAATGGCACAAACCAAAACAACCCTGGAGGTGATTCTTCCTGAGAACAAGGAGCCCAGCAGAACAGTGCAGGGATCCTGAGACCATTTCACAAATTCCAGAATTGTTTTAAGCTCTTTAGTCAGTCCCAGGGCACAGAACTGTGGGTGCTGCACTGGCTCCTTCCAAGGCTTTGGACAAAATCACCCCTGAGGGCCAGGGTGATCTCAGCTCTCACCAGGCTCAGGGAGATGTTGTGTAAAGGCTCATGGCTTCTTCATTCAAAAATGAAAACCACTACTGTGTCAAAATATAGATGCTGATCTTCAGAATAATTTTAGAAGTTCCCAGATACTTATTCTCAAAGTGACTGAACACTGAGATTTAGGTTGTATTTCTTGATCATCATTTAATGCAGCAGAAAAGCTTCATTCCTCACAGAAACCCATCCCAGAAACACAACATCACAGCACAAACTACACACTTCCTACAYCCCAAGGTTCATAACTGAGAAATAAACCCACTTACTTGAATGTGGATTCAAATAGATATGCTAATATTAGACTGTTCTGGCTCCCCAAAAAAGTGGAGATCTTTTCCATAGGAATATTCATRTGGAAAAAAAGAAGATATCCCAAAACATGACTCATAGGGAAATGGGATGAGATCYGTAACTGAGAGGAGCTTCACAAATATCTGGCAACAACTTTCATTCTTTCCTTTGCATTTTTAATATTTGTAAAGTGAGGTAACCTTTTCTTTTAGGAACTGGATACAAGTCTGTGATTTATTACAGTAGTGCTTGCTTTGAAAACACTCTATTCACTCAAGAAACAAAACTAATACAATTCCTTTCCTCCTGTTCATTAAAATTCTGTATTTCTCCATACCTCTGAAATGCAGATAACAGCCTAAAATAAATATGTTACTCTCAATTTATGTAATTTATGCCATGCTTGTGTCTTTCCCACGTTTTCTATTTTTTTCTAGAGTGACGCATTGGAACTTACTATATTATTTATTTATATATATATATATATATATATATTTGTTTATGTAAGTTATATTTTGGTTATTATTAAGTGAATGCTTCTATTGTTAGTTATTTTAAACACAGTTCATTTTCTTTGCTTGTCCATGTAGCCAAAAAACCCCTCTAATGCCCAACACCTCGAGTAAGAAATGCTGTTCATGTACCCAACATTTAATGGAACAGCAGAGGAGTTTTCTGTCAAGACAACCACTGTTTCCTCATACCTTTCCATTTCACAAATACCTTTCCAAACTGTCATCCTTTGGACTCTTCCACCACTAATCAAGATGTGGTGTACGAAGCTTTCAGTTTCTGATTTTTCTATTTCTTAGTGTTATTTCTGTAAAGCACAAATTCCCAAAGGGCAGTTCAGTTTGTCCCCGTGAGCAGATTTGGGGTCAGCACTCACCACGCCTCCCTGCTCCGCTCTGTCCGGGGCAGATTTCACTGCAGCCCCCTTGGCAGGCTCTGTCCGTCTGTCTGTCTGCAGAGCCCCCACGTAGTCGGGGGGTGGGAGCACAACTTCTCCCTTCTCCACCAGGTTCACAGAGCTGACACTTCGGATTGGGGCAGGGCTGCAAGGCAGAAGGCACAAACACCACTGTGAGATGCCAGAATCCATTTCCCCCTGCTCTTCAGCACCAGGGGCTGTGTGTGAATAATGGGGACAGTGCCCTGGAGTCACTGGAATGAGTTAAAGCTGTTCTAAAGCTGCTGCTTGGGTCTGTCCTACACACTGCTAGAGTATTTACATTACTGCACCTCAACGTGAGCACAAAAATAACATTTTAAATAAATGTTAGTGAAGATCTGGGCATTTCTGCAAGTGCCACTGAAAATGTTACCTTGGCACTGGGGCAAARGCTTTTTCTTCTGCTGATTCATCCAGTGGTCTGGTGTATGATGATGGAAACCATCCTTTTCTGTAATGGAAAAGGGTTTTTATATTATATKATATAAAATCAGAACTTTCAAAATCCACAACAGTGGATAAAACAGGAGACTCAGCAAACAGATTTAATKTTTGAAGAAACCAATTTTCACCAAATTAGTGTGTAAAACTAAATATGTGCAGAGATTTTCCTTAGGGAGAGACTCCAAGTCTCTGGTCAGTGGCAGCCAGTAAAAAATGTGGAAAACCATTTACTGATGTCTGCTGACAAAATCAGAGTAGACACACTTTTATTTCACATTCAGGGTGGGTGATAAGTTGATTATCTTACAGTCTGGTTGTGTCGTGCTCCCCATAAAGCCAGCCATCCTTTTCCTCAGCCACCAGCAGGGTGATGATGTCCCCCTGGGCAAAGCTGAGCAATGTCTTGTTGTTCCCAGCAGTGTGTGGGAAGATTGTCTTCACTTTTTGCCTTTTTATTATATTTAGTCCCGTGGCAACAGAGGTTGAACGTGATAAACTGGCATCATCTGAATTCTCTGTCAAAAAAAAMCCCAAACAACAAAAASCCAAAGAAAAATTAGACACRAAAATAAATGGAATTGTAATCTCAGAGGAAAAAAAATAAAGGAAAACTCAAGTGCAAATCAAATTCTGAGACTTTGCACATAGACACCTCTTACTGCCAGTGTTTATCACCATGAAGTTCTTAAACTGCCTTTATTGTGCCTTTATCTGCACACACCCAGATTAAYAAAGTGAAACCAACAGGCATAAAAACTTCTGCAAGTTTTAACTGGCTACTTCTTTCCTCTTTTGACATGAAAAGCAATAAACAATCACAGCTGTAAAAAGTCTTTGAAAATCTTCCATTTAAAAAAAAAAAGGAACTGTGTATAAAATCCAGCTTTCACTTTCAAATGTGCCTCAGCACTCAGCTTTAGCATTGAGGGGACTTGCAGATACTTGGCACTTTCTGGACACCAAATATTTATCAGAAAAAAAAAGAAAGGAGGTCAAAACTATGTTATTTGACTAGTACAATATATTGTAAATGTATTTTTAAGGAAGAAATGTGGAATTGCTATTACACATCAAAGAGTTCTGCAGTTCTTATGCTGTGATCTAGGCCTGGTTCTTTCCTATATCAGAGAAATTAAAAAGTCAAGATACTAGAGATTTGGGAAGCAAATCTTATTAGGATTTTAAATTTCAGGAAAGAACTACAAGACTGTTCATTTTGTTTCATGTGCATTCTTCCCTTGCTGCTGCCTGTCCCTAAAGAAAACCAGAGTGATGCTATCAGAGAGTTTATGTTTGTTTGTGTGCACTGAAACACTCAGATGTGTCCTTTTCAAAATGATGGAATCTCTTCTGCTGCTACACTGGGAGCCATGAGAGCATTGGGTTAATTATGACATGCAGAAAGTGATTAAAATAGAAACCACCTGTCCTGGCCTGCATTGTACTGCAACAATTCTCTTCTAACACACTTCTCCCCTGTCAGGTAAAATCCTTTGTAAAGGATTTCCTACTGCTCTGTCCATCCTGGAATCCACATCACTGYCATTGTGAACCCTGCAGTGATCTGAGCCCTGCAGGATGCCACTCACACTCMCACTGAAGGGACACTCACTCACCTGCTGAGTGGTTCAGTTTTTCAGAAGGTGCTTTGGGAGCTGCTGCAGGGTTGTTGAACATATCCACGAGTGGGCTCGTGTAGGCCTTGCCCGTGGGAGCCGGGGGCACTTTGGATGCATTTTCTTGGTGAGGATAAAAATCATTTCCAATCTGGAGTCACAAAMACAAAATACCACAATACTGAGGAGACAGCAGTAATGTTTCTGCAAGATTAGATTCTAGAGAGCAGTGCTTCAATATTCCTCAATGATACACATTGGATACACAAAGCCCACACATTCCTATGGAATTGCTGATASAGGCTTTCTAAAAGGCTTGGTAACTACTTGGTGGGAAGGTTACAATAGCCTTTTTCCTGCAAATAGCATGATGATCTCCAGATWTTTCTGGTTTAGAAATTTACTACAATCATTTAGAAATTCAACAACTAATGATGGCACAACATCCAAATCAGAAGAAATGAGAATTTCACCTGTACTCCAATAAGCTAATAATTATGAAGGGAAGAAGGCAAGAAAATAAAAAACAAGTTTGTGTTGAATTACTGAGTACGTAATTATTATTACTTACACAAAAGGATGCAGGAAATGCAATGGTTGGAATAAAAGCAGCCCTGAGGCTGAGCTCTGCAGGAGAAGCCCTGGGCACCCAGAGAGCTGAGCTTTGGCCAAGTGCTGCTCCCTTCTCTTTATTTTCCCCACAGCAGTGTTTAATGGTTTTGCTTCCATAGCCAATCCCAGCATATTCCAGCTGTTATACACTCTGAGTACAACTCCACACCCAGCCCAGAGCCCACAGCACGAGGAACCACATACCAGGGTGTTTCTCTTCACCATGGGCGAGGGCTGCGGCGTTCCCGACACCGGCGTGGAGCCGGGGGTCCGGATTTCATCRATCATCATTCTGACTTTTTCAGGCACTTTGGTGGCATCACTACAGATCTCCTCCCAGCCAGGCAGCTTCGTTTTTAGGAAGTCTGCACACTGCATCCRAGTTAAAAGATTCTTGTCAAAAACAGGCTTTTTCATAAACTTGCACAAACCTACTGGTTAACTTTCATTACACCAAAATGTTTGCAGCAGCAAAATGGAAGCGTTTTCTAAGATTTTTCTAAGGAATATCTCTGAAACAAATAAGATGTTGTAAAAATATACAGTCTTTTGCAAGGTCAGATACTGGAAATAACCTGATCAGTCCATGTATTTTTTCCTTAATCCATGATTTTAAAAAAGTCAGAGTAATATAACCCTTATAACCCTTGATTGCTGTTACAATACATTTCATAGAATGGTGGATTGTAAACATTTTCTGTGAATTAATCACCACACTCATCGGGCACATTCCTCAGCTGTTTGTGGCAGTCTGGTCTGCACGCTGCAGGAAATGCTCAGCATCTCCTGTGTGACTGAATGCCACGAGTTTCACTGCTGTTTGGGCTCACCCACTGACCTGAACGTGGTAGAAGTGCATGTGCTGGGTAAAGCTGCAGTGCTTGTCCACCAGGAAACAGAACCTTCTTTTCTCTTCAAGGAGAGCTTCTCTGCAGCCCTCAGCAATAAACCTCTGAATATCACTTTGTCGAGAGGTCACYGTTTCCAAATACTGAGGGGAAAAGGAAAAAAAAGAATCACAAAGAGCCTCAGAGTTTTATTTGATGCTATACCCACTCCAAAASCCTTAGAAAAAGCTTTTGGAAAGGCAGGGTGGGATAGGGTGGCTCTAATTCCCTCTTTTCCTGCACACATCTGACTTCCCTGGTCTCAKCAGTAAATGTAAATTGTCCTACAAACAACCAAGAGCCCATTTGGGGCTGTGAGGGGTGTGGTGTGTTCAGATTAGACAGGACCTTTGCTCCACAGCAGTGGCATTATTCACACAAAGCTGTGATCAATCTCTGCTTCATTTAGGAGGGGGAAAATGAGTAACTAAAAAGACTAAACTATATTTATCTGAGATTATGAGGATTCATGGCTAAACTGTGATTAAATGCTAATCCTTGAACTCTCAGACACAGAACTTTAAAAAAGTCCTCAACTGTTTGGAATTCAGGTTAAAAGATAGGCAGTAAGAAATAGGAGCTACTGTTACCTATGTTTACTACACTGTGYTTATACACAAAGCTTTACTTGAAAATCAAAATAAGGAGAAAAAATAGATAAACTAGCATAAAGTACAAGTATCGTGCAAATAAAACTATCAATGGCAAGTATTTTCGGAGAGACACATGACAATGAGAATCTGATTTACTAATTTAAAAGTTTCTCTTAGGTGTCTTGCCATTTCGGATTTCACCTCAAGATGGCAATGCTGGATTAAGGGCAGTAGGAAAGGCAACAGCACAAGTTGGCACTGCCTGCTTAGGGAAATTATTCTGTAGCAAATTACAGTGGAATTTGCATAGCTCAGCTGGCTCCCTGTGTAAAGCTCTGCATCAAGGTGTAGTTGGCTACTTTACACGGTGTAGAGGTACTTAAAAAAATCAATTATTGGTCAAGGGATGAAATTTAGGAACTGGAGTCTCTGAATGTGTACAGTGGAGTGGTGAGAGCTCAACTGCAGCTGCAGAATAAACTCTCAGAGTGCCTTTCATACAAACCAACTTCGAGGAACCATTCATGCTCTACTGACAGTTCTCATACAGAGAAAGAAATAAGAGACAGWGCACTGACCTCCATTTCTTTATGCTCATACTTGGTTACATTTCGTGCTCCTTGGCTTTTCCTTCTGATTTTTTTCAGCTCAGCCTGAGACTTCTCTAAAGAGTCCAGTTTGCTTCTGTGTTCAGTTTGGTACCTTTTTAAAGTTGCCTGCAAGCAAAGCATTTACACAATCTCATCATGCACTCAGCTGGGTAAGGGACTAAGAAACATTATTGTGATTTTCTGAGATCTTT
The DNA here is from genome assembly GCF_030028575.1 of Malurus melanocephalus. Taxonomy (NCBI): domain Eukaryota; kingdom Metazoa; phylum Chordata; class Aves; order Passeriformes; family Maluridae; genus Malurus; species Malurus melanocephalus. The sequence continues at coordinate 287,042 of NW_026623853.1, read as the reverse complement.
GTCACACCAAATGAGTTCAGCAATTGCTGCAGTTCTAAGGAACTATGAAGCAATTCAAATCCTTTTTAACTTAAGCATGAAAATTTTGGCCATCTTTATGTATCTAAAACTCATTTCTATTAAAGTTCATATCCGATATTAAATCTTGGGAAACAATGTCTGAAAAAATTCTTTGACTAGCAACAGACAAATAAAATAGAAGTTTCAGAATTGAATGTACTTACAGTCATATATTTTACATCCAGGTCTGTTTTCTTCTCCAGTTCAGATATAATTTCTTTGTGAAATTTCTTGAACTTTAAAAGCAAATGAATGAAGGGTTATTAAAAATTGGCAAAATTAATTTATAATTTCATGAGCAAAATTAATTGGAAGAAAKAATTTAACTTACACTCTCTTCTAGACTGTCATTAAGTTTCTTGTGTGTTCTTGAGATTTCTACCAGAACTTGGCCTGTTGATAAACATACAAGCATATTGTTTTTTTCTTAGACTTCTGAAGTTAMTTAACAAAGAGCAGTAATAAAATACATTTGACTAATACACTCATCAATGGTTATATTTAAGAGGGATAGGAAATTTCTTGCTCATCAGAGCAGCTGAAATAAGAAACTCAGTCTGGCCACAGACAAACCAAGCAGTTCACAAGTGATAGAATAACTAATTGTGCATTGTTATGCAAAAGGGACATGGAGTGCCAGACAAAATAAATACTTCCTCCTGTCCAGAATAGCTCCTGTTGCTTTAGTAAGAGCCTCTTCTCTTGCCAAGTCAGAGAATAGCACACAAGTTGGTACTACCCAAATATTTGTAATCCATTTCTCGGTGTGAAAATCAAGCTTCCATGTTGATTAACTTCCTGCACCTTCAGAACCAACACAGCAMCYTTYMRKTYCCYYYYMMMMCCCTCTAGAACAGACCTGATGRATTCCTGGATGGCAYYAACCAAAGCAGATTGCTCAGCATCCTGACAGCACATTCCCACTGAGSATGGGAAATGGCAGAGACAGAAGAGTGCTTTCTTTTTTCAAAATATGTATCATCTTTCTGTGTCCTGTACAGGCTGTGGTTTTTTGTTCRTATTTATAGTTGCTGGTGACTACAGTAATATAAATACTATGAGTAGTGAGAGGTGCTATAGTAATTAGTTGCTCAGGTGCAATAGAAAAGCAAATACAATTAGTTACACAAACACTTGAAGTAACAGAGGCGAGCAGTGTTATTTTAAGACTGCAGAAACAAATGCAGTTTAGTTCCAACTGCTTCTGTTTCACCAACTCAACTCAAAAGATACATTTTAGGCTTTAAAAGATACAAGAGTGTTGTAACTACTTATCTACAACTTAAAAAGAAGAATGTTGATAAAAGAAAGCAGGAAAAACTATTAAGAAATACAAATAAAATGACAAAATTTRTTTGGTTTTATATACGCAGACTAGAACGCTGTTTGGGAAGTTACAGAAATTCAGGGCGAGAACTGGAACAGCCCTCAAAATAATTATCCTTAGAGATTTCTGTGTTTGGACACAAACCTCTCCCTCAGTGCCCAAACTCGGGTGGCTGAGGTGGAGCACTGAGYTAATCCTTGGCTGTGGCAGCGCTCCCAGCACAGCCAGACCCAACAAGGCCRGGCTTTGACTCAGCTCTGGCTCTGCCCTCCCACACTCCACAAACCCCAAAACCCCATTCACCTGCGGTGCTGGAAAAGCTGACACACACAGACACACACACACAGACACACAACCCACGCTATTTCTGTCTTTTGCTGTGATTCTGCACTGGAAACAAGTTTMTTCATCTCTGGTACTGCCAAAACATGTCCTGAAGAGAACTTGGAAAACTACACTTCCTTCTGAATGGTTTGTGCTGGATTATTTTATGAGTTTATTTTAGAGTGTTCCAGAACRCTGCTAAACAGGGTGTTTAGATGGGAGTGACTGTGTCCCTAATTGCATTTTCCTTTCCTCTCAACCAGAGAGGACAAAAATTCATAAAATCATCAGCCCAAAGGGTGCAACGGTCACTCCTCCATCCACAGCATCCCTGAGCAAGAAAACATCCTTGAAAGGCTGTTTTCCCAGGAGGTGAGAATCAAGAAAGCAATTTCTACCAGCAATACTCGTGGTAAGGGCAGAATTTCTGCAGCAGTTACACTTCAACCTCAGTGTTTGTGCTGGCTGATTGCTCAGGTTATTTACCTTTTCACCTGGTGTTGACAGTTCTTGTGAAGTCGAGAAGAATTTGTTCAAGTTAGAAACAAAAATGGAACTCAATCAATAGAGTTCTGTCATGGAAACAAGGATCAACAGCTACCAACAAAATCACTTCAGCTTTTAAAGTACCAAGTATCTACATTAGAAYCAATAAAAGTATTAATTGCGTCAGCTTACTTGAAATAGACTTCAATTKAATTTTATTTGGAGAAGGTTGCTCTTGAAAAATTTCAAGTCTCTTAATAGTGAGACTTTCTGAGATGTCTGGGAACAGGCAGAAAGCTCAATTATATCACTCATTTACCTCCTGTTGTCCTGTTCTGCATTCAGGGCAGGTTAACTTTGTGTCTTAGAGATGAAGTCACATAATTGTTTATATGAAAAGAGAATGAAAGGCTGAGTCAAAGCTGCACAGGGAGGCAGCACAGTCCAAGTGTGTTATTGGGTGCTATTGCTGGCAAGATGCTCTTCCCTCCAAGTCACCCTCTGCCCAGAAAAAAGGCATTTGTGACATTTAGGAACAAAGTCCTTTAAAAACTGTAGCCCCCAGGAAGTAGTAAAGTAGGAATTTTCAAAGGAATACAGTATAAGAAGTAAATATGATTGAACAGAACATCTGCTAAGCTTCAAATGCATTAAATTTATCATTCTGTGCTAGGAAGGATTTAATTGTGCAACAGATGCTTTAAAGAAACCAAAAAGCTTTAATGGCATTTAACATGAAGGCAGAAAATCATAAAGAAGGACAAAATAATGTAAAACTAGCCCAGCTCCAACTTCACTTTTCCTTCTGATACAATTTGTCCAGCATGCTTTAACACACTCCCTCATGTGCAGAATTCATGGTAATATKCACATAAATCAATAGGACCAGGTCAAGTCTGCCTTTCCTCCCTGCATCAATGAGTAGGGAATAGGAAGCCAGGAGTAAATCTCCCTTAGTTCATTTTACAAAATGGCATTGACACATGACCACTCAGTGCCATTTTGTGAAGGTGACTGCAGAAGGTGAAGGGGAGGAGAAAAAAAAGAATAAAGCCTTCAATCAAGAAAAGGAGAAGAGATTTAACAGTACAGTAAGTATTTCAAGTCCACTCTACATGCTAGACATAGTGCCCTGAGGCAGCTAGAACCATACATAAATAAAATCTGGAAATATAAAAATAGAAGCAAGGAGAATGCATTCTAAATGGCATTCTGAGATTAATTTTAAAATATGCAGAGGTCTCACTACGGCTGTGAACAACAGAAATGTTTCTGCRATGTAACAAGCAAATAAATCAGTTAATTTAAAACAGATTAAGGGTTAAAGGAAATGAATAATTACTTTACAGTCTCATTGATACMGAAGAGATAAACAGTCCTGCAAGAGGCCTAAGCAGTCTAAGTATCTTATGYCTCCCTGTCCAGACAAAACCAGTAAGCAATAAATAGGATTGTGCTGGACACTGTTGCTACACTTTACTAAGACTAAAATTGGTGCCAAATCCTTCCATGGACRCAGGTGATTTCTGACAGCACTGCACACTTCATACCAGCCATAAAGTGGGCAGTGAGCTGCTAATCCATTGGCTATTCCCTCCTAAACCAGGACAGGAGTGAACATTTCTGAGATTAACAACACCACTAATATCCAGTTACTCTGGGTTTGTTCTTGGTGTGATGCTCCTGTTTTAAATGGAACAAAACCATTAGCTCACATTGTGTTCTAAAGAGGAATGGGACTTYTCTGAGATTCAGCAAAGTTCAGTCTGCAGTCTAGCTCCCCCATTTCTCCTAAGATGTTTGATCTCTTAGTCAAAAAAATTCAGAGATTAGAATTTCTTACTGTATCATTGAACAGATGTTAATTAACATGAAATATTYAGCTTGTCTCAGATGATTGGCAAGCACAGAAACTAAATTTTCATGTCAAAAAAAGGAAAGGAAAAGCATATGCCATGTRAATAATGCATGAAATACTACAAACTTGTTTTTCCACTTGTTACTCCATTACTAATATATATGAAGTCAGCTGAAGGCTTTTTTTTTTTTTTTACCCAAACATATAAACCCACAATATATTGAGGTTTGTGTGTCAGAGACTCATCTTTCATGAGGCCTTGGAAGCCCTACATACAACAGCTTTTCATACCTGAGCTGCAGTGGAGTGCAGTGACTTGTAATCTGCACCCAAGTTGGCTGCAGAGAAAATAMATTACAATACAGCCACAAGCCTGAGCTTGCCTGGATGAAACCCTGCTGGTTTTAGGCAGATTAGTTAAGGAAGATCATCCAAGAGGGCTAATCTCTGTTTTACAGCAGGACTGGAACAAACAAAYCATGCTAACCAGCAAAAACTGGAGTTTTTTATGGGTTTTCAGTACCAGAGAGGGTAAATATTTAAGTCRTCATTATAAATGTTACATGAAATGCAATAAACTGCAAAGGATCACTGCAACTTTCACTACAGCATTTTGGAGCTGCCACTGARTTTTATAGTCTTAGCAATGTCCAAAAAAAACCCCAAACTAAAAAACACCACACCCAAATGGAGCGAAAGTTTTGATCAAAGTCTTTTTCTCAGAATTCCAATTGGTTTTGGTTCCCTGCCCTGCCCCTGGGATTTTTAGTGGCTTCCCACAAGTTTGCAGCAGCTGAGGTGCTGAAGGTTCTGAGCTGCTGCACAATTCCCTTTTCCTGCCCAACACCATCCATTGCAGAGGCAGCACAGGGATTCTGGGCAGGGGGTGATGTGGGTGCAGTGAGTGGGACAGCAGGACACATCTCTCCTCTCCAGCTGAAATGAGCTGCACAAGGAGAGTGCAGGGTGTCATCTTTCCTGCTGAAACAGGATCCAGCTCAGAGGATCAGTGTAGATGTGTTAAAGTAAGCCAACAACTCTCCCCCCTCCCTTTTGCTTTTTTTAATGGAGGTAGAGATAGCTGCATTCATCCTAAACCATGGATTTTTCTCTTTTTCTGCTTGGTTTTCTCCCTAGTGAGAGTGACACTGAAAGTACTACATCCCAGAATTACCAACAGAGAGGAGAGGTACAGCTCTGAAAGTACTTGCTCAATTTTGCTTACTAAGCAGGAGGAAAATGACAGTTTTGAATGATAAATACTAGCAAGATAGTATTCTAAAAGAAAGTACTGCTTTATATTACTGTCTGATTAGATATTTTTCAGCAAGTAGATTTGTCCTTTCTAGCAAAATTACAGTTTTCCAATTTAGTTCCAAAAATTTTTCTGTAGGAGCTGACCACTTAAAGGTCACAGTTCCTGATACAGAAATCCTCTCATTTCTGAAAATAATGAGGGGGACGAAAAGACCACAGGGTTCCTCTTAGTTGAAAAGCTGAAATAAAGCGGTTATCACTAAAAAAAAAACCAAAAAAAAAAAACCCCACAACTCTCCACAGATTAAACCTCACAGTACTGATTCTATGAGTATTAAACGTTCGTGATTCTCAGACGGGTAATTGTTAGTGTGCTCTCCAAAAAGCTAGAAGAAGTTACCAGAGGATCTCTGTGAACCTGTTAGAAGTTATTCAAGAACTCCAACTTACAAACTTCACAGAGACTCATCAGAAATGCCAACTCTGGGRTAAACTGCAGGCCTGTTCATCAACCATCACAGTTCATTATGACTGATGGTTTATCAGCTTTGACTCTCACACTGATATACAATTACCCCAACACTACAGAAATGTGGCTGCCTGCAGAGGAGGATAAAGGCTCTGAAAAAAGGAAAAGTGTGTATAGAGAACTCCTGCCCCATTATCCAYGTCACAGAAGTACTGCAAGCACTGTATTCCTATGTAAAATAAARTGGCTTTACTGAATAGCATCAGCTCTTGGATACCTGTTTCCAGTTGAGTTTTAACAGAATGTGAGTGTGAAAAAATGAAMCTSTAAMCCAGAGTAATCTTTCAACAAATTATCAGTCTTGGTTAGATTAGGGAAGAGATTTTTGTCTCCCCTGATTGTCCTTTCAACATGTTTTAAAAATGTTAACATTTCATACTATCCAAATTTCAGCATACCACACCAGCACAATAAAATGCTRGGTTTCAATAATGCACTAAAACCAATTTCAYGTAGACATTACACGTGTTAAATCTGATTTTACTGATCTTGTGCAATTTAGTTCCATTGATCAGACCATGCAATGCRATATTTTTCTCTCTTCTTCTATTTTAACAAGCAATTAATAGTTTACACTCCTTATTCTTGAGCAACAGGCCCGGCTCTGGAGCTGTAACTGTGGGTGCTGCTGTAGATACKGTTGCTACACAACAAACTGAGTGGGACTTTACACCCACAGCATAAAATGAGATGTGGCTCCAATGACTGGCAGTGCAGGAGGAGACAGCTGGGAAGACAGRGAAGCAGAATTCCATAGGCAAGCAGGAAATAACTTCCTTGTGCAGGTGAAGGCTACAGAGATGGACTACATTACTAGAGGAAATTTTATTTCAATTATAAGCACTAAAAATTGATGTGACAAAGCCTCACAAACCTGTGTTCTGGGCAAGACAAAAACAATGAGCAACACGTGAAAGTTACTGTTTTAACACCGTGGTGTAGTATCCACGTGAAATTGGTTTTAGTGCATTATTGAAATTCAGCATTTTATTGTGCTGGTGTGGTTTGCTGAAATTTGAATAGTATGGAATCTTAACATTTTTAAACATGTMGTTTCTTGTTTTCTATCTTTTCTTCCTAGAGGGATTTCCAAAAGGTGCCTAGGAATAAAGGTATGCAAATTCCATACCGCAGAATAGCTTGAACCACATAAATTCAGGTTCTRTTCTTTCAATGCTCGTAGCCAAATCTGAGGGACTACAAACTCAGGAATTTAGGGAAATACAAAATTAGAAAGAATGTTGACTCAATCAACTCATCCCTTATTCATAGGGATTGTGTTATGACTGCAGTACATTATTCTACTTCCTCAATTTGCTTAAATTATTCTGTATTAGAATAACTCAGAGAGCTTCACCAGACTTGAAAGATAAGAGTCGCTTAGTACAAAAGCTCTGAGTCAGCTGGAATATCCAGATTTCCTTTTCATTCTMATTTCCCTCTTCTGCTCCAATCTCATTCAACAGAAGAAAGCATTTYGTGGCATTTTTTACTTGACTTTTTYCCCCATGACTTCTCCAGCCTCTCTGCTTTCTACCCTCTGGTTTAAAAACCCCTCCTTTATTTCTGTTGCCTCTCTGTTTGTGCCCTGCTGTGGGGCTGGTCTGCCTTTTGCTGTCTCATCTCACAAAAGCACATCYTGTGTTTCCTTAGGAAAAGGGAGGCTTGGCTGTGGTTTTGATACAAATCTTTACATCACACTGGCAGTGAACACACTTGAGGTCACCCAGCAGGTTTGGGTTTGAACTGTGAAATCACCTCTAATTTGGCAGAGATAACACAAGTGTTACACATGACAGAGCTGCTAGTGGGTGATCACTTGTCTTTTGGCAAATGTTAAGGAACTCACGGATGAGAAAATTCCACAGGGGCTCCCCTGGATTAAGGGGACCAATGGGCAAAGTTTGATCTGTCCTTACACACCTCATTCTGCTCTGCCTGCATTGCAATATTAAAATACAAAAATGTATAGTAAATACTTTTCTTTTTTAAGCAGATACTTTTAGAGTCACCTGAGTGCATCATATTTCTTTGGTAAATAGTCCAATGTCGTAGCCCAGCTTCAGAACTCATAAGACTTTTGCTTCATACAAAATACAAATGAACTCTCACAGACTCCTAACCACATTATCTTGCCTTTTCCAGTATCCACTGACTTTCCTTATCTCTAAATTAAGTATTCCATCAGAGAGTATGTTGGAAGAAATCCAGAGTTACTGYTTTCCTTAAGAAGAATAGATTTTTCAGCAGTAACAGCTAAAGCAGAAGGTGAACAGAAAGCAGGGAAGAAGGCCGTGTTTTCTCAATATGGTATATCTTGAAAAAGATTTAYAATTGCAGGATGGAATTCATAAACAAAAATATGTTTTCAATCACAATTCAGTATTGTCCCAAATAATAGGGACAAGCAGATATTTTCAGAAGTCAGCACAAGATTACCCAATAATAATAATATTTCCAAACAAGCAGACAATGTCCCACAGTCACATGGCAAACCATAAATCAATGTTTCCAGCATCTGGCCAACTGCTCGATTGCAAAAACTGTAATTGTGCATTTTCTGCCATTTCCTCAGGCTCTGCACAGCCCTTCCCTGTAAGTTTTGTTGTCCAGTGTGACAGCAGCAGCTCTGTTTCTGTAGAGGCTGCAGAGCAAACACAGGAGCTGKGGATCAGCTGTTTGCTCTGCCCTGTTTGCTGTTCCACCGCTCCCAGCCACAAGTGCTTCCAGAACAAACCAGGAAATGTGGGCAGCCACACAGAAACCAGCGGCCACTTGCAAGAGGAGTCTGCCACCTCAATTCCACTGCACCAGAGCTATTAAAGAAAGCTGCTAAACCCATCCTTTGTGAGCTGAATTACCCAAATACTGTGAGTTACATCACTGGAAGAGTCCTACATTGCCCAAAATCMAAGTTCAGAGGCAAGACACAGCATCAAATAATTTTTGTCAAAAAGCAAATGAAGGCATTAAGAAATGTTTCCCCTTTGCAGTACAATTCTTTGTTCTGCAGTGATGCGAGACTCTCTCATCAGAAATATTAAAAATACTTTGCTCTCCTTTGCTCAGAGTTGCAGTTACACTGCTCAGCCTACAAAAGTGAAGTTGTCAAGGTCAAGGGCCGCTGCTGATCTTTCAAATATTCAGAAATTATTTTCAGGAGAGTACAGAACTTGAAATGGAATTTATATTAGTGTAAAATTAATGCATCTTTGAGCCCATTTCTCTTTCAAAAGCTCAACTAGAAAATCAATATAAATGCACCTGAGAACTTTCAGTGATATACTTGATCAAAAGTAGTGAAGCAAAACTGAACTCTTCACAATGACACTCAAGCAGAAAATTGTTTTAGTTTAGAACTGCTATCGTACACGAGGATTCCTCATAGCAATATTCTGTTGCAAAAGTATTTAAACCTTCATCTCTGCATTAAAAATCAAGCTACATATTTTTTCGTATTTATCTCAGAATTACATGAACTTAAAAATACATGCTTTTGAATGCACAGGCAGATAAAGGAGATAAAAAAAGGTAATTTTGTCAAAACATTGTAAGTGTCTTGAGAAATAATATGCTTAAAGGCATCTAATCCATGTCATATAAGAGTGGAACATACTTTTGCTGATCCTTATCTACTTTGCATTAGTTCTGTGAGCTGCCAGCAGGAAAGCAAAAATAAATTTATACTTTGAAGTAATTTTAAAGAAGGAGTTTTCACTTACCTAATTCTTTAGAAACTGGAGAATCTGCCGATATGTCCCCAATCTTYGCAAGGCTATCATAATATGCTCTTCCAGCCACTACCATAACTGGGAGGGAGTGAAAAAAACACAACTGTTAAAAAAAAAATCAAAATATCTTCCATTTCTATTAATCTCTGATCCTATGAAGTCTTGTCATCCAGAGCACAGAGAGGGGTACATGGCACCAAGGAAATCCTTCTGTCAGAGAGAGTTACACAGGTCCCTGTGCTCTGTGCTGATCTGTGAAAGCAGGAGAAAAGGCATAACCCCAGAATGTGTTAATTAATGAACTTTCAGCCTGTCATTAGCTCCAGCCTCCATGCCTACCTGGGGCAAGCAGCTGCTGCTGGGCAGGCTGAGCCATATGGGTCAGGACAGAACCAAATTCCTTGGGACAGAGAAAACTGCTGGGAAAAACCAACTGCAATCTCAATCTTAGCAGAAGTGCTGAGCTCTCGTGTTGAGCAGCCAGAGCAGTGACCTGGGAAATGGCAACTGGCCACCAGAGCATGGGCCTGCACTGGCCAAGGAGATGTGGAGCCCCTCAAAACCAAAGCATCACTGTCCAGGAACCAATGAGCTCTCAATATACACCACAAGGGTTGCACTTATTCCCAGTTAATCATTTCCTGGTTAGGGCTGATTGAAACAGCAAAGCCAGTTTTGCTGGAATAAACACGGAAAGGTTGGGTTTGAAGCTGAAGGGAGGCAGAAATATCTTGCACAGGGAACAGACCTACAATGGCTGCCTTGTGTCTTCAGTGTCTAGAACTGATCTGCACACCACAAAGAAAAGAACTAACATGGACAGACTGGCAAGACTTATTGGGAAAAGTACTTATTGAAATTATTTGTCATAATTGTTTTGTAGTCGTACATTCTTGACCTAAAGTGAAAGTCAAGCAGAGCCTTGCTGTTGACTTCAGATATTTTTTTTTTTTTTTTTCTGAGAGGAATAGAATACAGAATAGGTCTGTATTTTATAATTTTTGCCAGTAAGGTGACATCTTTGGTTACATAACAGTACATCCACTGAGMAGTCTGAAAATTTTCCAAATCAAACAAAGATTCTCTTGAAGGCATYCCCAAGTCACTCTTTTCTCCTAATACAAGCACTAAAACTGGAAGGAWATGTGTGATTTTCCCTGTGCTAACCAAGCTAAATCAAGAACTCTGCTTGTATAGTCCCTTCACCACTACTGTGKTTTGTAAACTACTTCTGCAGAAAGGGAGAGGTTTTTCACCTTTTGTCCTCAAAATGCAGAAAAATACTACATTATTAGTATGTAGTATTTTATTAACATTGCTGGAGTTCTTGTAAGTTTTATGCTCTTTGTCAGCATACTGTGACTTTTTTTGGAAAGCTGCAAAGTGTTTGTTTAGCAACARAGTATTTACCCCTTCTTACAGATCTATTTACACCACTCAGAACTGACGGTGAAAAGATTAACAATTTATGAGAGTCCAAAGATGACTTTGCAACACTTGTTGCAACACTGTAAATATTCATTGGRAATAAAGCATTCATGCTAGATATGCCTTATCAGCCAGGCTTAAAGGCGAATGCAACAAAAGGCAAAATGTAACATAACAACAGCAAAGTGTGTGGAAAGAAGAACCCTCAGAAACTGGTACAGGACTATTTCAAATGAATATGAAAACACTTGTCATTATTTCTGGTACTACCTGTAAATCCTAAGGTCAGTACTAGGTAACCATATGTTAATCCACAAGTTAGGCTCTTCCACAAGTAAGTCAACATTTCCCTATTTTCATCGCCAGCAGGCTTTGGTTTTATCTTTTCCCAAGCCAGGTGTAAAATTTGCATGAAGAGAGATTTCAGTGTCTGTTTGGCWATGCACTCCTTGTGCAGTATCCCATTTCTCAGAGGACTGCATTACACAGAGGGGAAGATGTGCCATGGGCTCAAACGAGGCAGAATCAGAGGGATTTTACATGGCTTTAATGTGGGATGGAGCAGTTTGACAGGTCTGAGTGGGGAATGGAGCAGCTCTGACWGATCCCACAGGCTCCAGGCTGAGCCCAGTCCTGAAAAGCCCTTCTTAGGAAGGCAATAATGGAAGTGGGTAATTATATCCTAAAAAGTTGGAGAGACTGAGCCCTTCCATTCAAATTTATTCATTCAGATTTTGACTCTGTGAAAACTAAACTGTCAGGATTAGTAAGGACAGCAAAAAAAACCCAAACCAAACCAAACCAATCCACTCCTGCAACTCAAATTCATTCATGTTGTTCAGTACACGGGGTTACTTGGGTAGTGATGTGTGGAGGTGARCAGGAAGAGAATCTGAAATATCTTTGGAAGATATTTTCAGAGAGAGAAAAAATAAAGACCGAATTAACATAACTTTGTTTTTTTCCAGTTATTATTCCAATGTGGGTTACTTAAACCCACTTTCAGTTTATTTTGMAGGAGCTCTGTGCCTAAGTGTTTGTGATGCAACTTCTCCAGGACAGTGGAAAAATCCCAAAAGACTGGAGAGAAGGTACATATATTTGTGTATTTGTGCTTGTTACTTGGGTTTTTTTCCCTCTTAATTAAACACATCCAAAGTTCAACTAGGGAATTAAGTTGATACACACCCCTCATATCCGGTATGTATATTTGAAAATTAAACATTCTTTCTAAAAGTAGCACCWAGAAAACTTACCATTAACAGCTTTTTCATAATTCTTCCCCAGGTTTATTAAATTCCTCAGCCCGGGATTGAACTGTTCCATAACATTCTAGTGAAAGAAAACAAAAATTTGTGTTATAACCAAGGCAATTCCCCAGGGGATACAAGTGTTCATCTCAGTGCCACTCAGGCCTACCTTTCAGTTTCGTATGTACAGCATACAACTGAGAAGTCCAGGATGGATGAAAATTGGAAGATCTGAGAGATGGAGGAGAGCAGAGGATGGAAGGRAAAAGAAACTGAGCATTTAAGATCAACAAATGGGGAAAAAAAGGGAAATGATGGCAACAGGGGTAAAAAGGAATCTGTTTTCAATACAAAAGGATGTCAAGTGTGTGATCAAAGTTTGTGTAAAACCATCTGTTATTTGGAATGAGAGAAAAACCTTTATCTGCAAATTGTTTAATAAATTCAGACAGTGAAAACAACTTTCTGACAGCAGTTCAAGACTTGAGTTCTAAATTTAAAAAATGCTAGAAAAGGAAAAAGGAAAAATTCCAGCAGATCTCTGATTTAAGCTCTTCATGTTTTCTGTGATACTACAATTAAGTGCATATAAGGAAATTATTGTTTTGAGATTTTTTTGTTGAGTTTTTTGCTGTTTGTTTGAAAATTGTGCAAAGCCATGATTCTTTAAGAAACAAAATGAAAATGATGACCTTATTTAAATAGAAGGGGAAAACCAAACATCCACAGCAGCTGCTTTCATTGTTAAATATAATTACTGGTTGAAACAACCAGAGTCTGAAATCCAGCAGCTCCAATACCTAGCAAATCCTGCAAACTCTAGAGCTCCTTTGCCCAGAATCTTCCTAACAAAGCTACAGCTAAGACATCACTCTATAAAATGATATTGTCATGAAAAGAAGACCATGGGATACCTGTAGACAACATTCTGCTATTCTTACTCTTTTTATGGCAATGGTTTTCTGACATAACTCACTACTGTTCACACAGTAGAACTGTCAGCTTCAAGGAATTCAAAACAGATGCTTTCTGTTTACAAGAAATACAAGACTCAAGTGAAACAGTATCAAGCTTTTGTCTGTTGTACTACTAACAGAATGAAAATATTTATGTTTAGTACACAGGTGGACCCAAAAAGAGCAGCAATACCACCACATTTGTCTGATTTTCAGGCAAGGTCATGCAGACAGAATTTTCTTATTTTTCAAAGACAGAACTATACCTGAATTATGAATATGAAAAGTAAAGAATTAACCCAATAATACTTTGTCCTATCAAGTAAAAGTATAGATATTTAAAAAAAATATATGAAACTATTAGATTCCAATACTAGTATAGCATAAATTACATCAAAAGCAGCCACAGAACAACTATACCTTGTGTACAAATTAAATGCAAGTGGGATTGTTTTCTGATCTGTCCCAGTAAACTCTCACCCACCCAAACTCAATCACTGCAAACAAACCAGCTATTGTCCCCAGGCCCTTGATTTGTGTTAACTCACAAACCACATCCAGAAATCATTTGGGAAAGYGTGTTTCAGCTTGGGCCAACAATGCCAAGGGCTATTCTAACAACCTCACAGGATGGATATTCAGGCTCTGGTGTCTGGGAACATCCCTCCTCCTGCCCAGCTCTGTAATTTGCTSCTGTCAGTGCTGCTGCTGTGCCTGTTGCTCTCCTCATTGCTGAGACACTCTTGACTGTGAGACACTTGTTCCAGGGAGCGAGTTGTTTCTTCCTATTCCAACTTTTTGCCATTTCTTCCCAGCTGTGTACTAAAGATGATGTCTGTTGACTTACACGGAGTCAGTGAATCACAAGGAAAAAAATAACAGAGATGAATTAGGGGATTGTTTTAGGATAAAAAGTCCTGTATTTTYAAGGATATGGGGAAAAGGAAGGTGTCCCACAATGGGGTGTGTCCATGGCAGGGAAGAATCCCAATGCCACCTTGAATTGCCACTCTGTACTGATAATAATTTTCCTGAAAGACAGATTATGCCCCTGCTAACTCTTCTCCTCAAAGCAAAAAATTACAATGTAGACCCTTATTGCCACCTACCCAAAAATTCTAACAGTAGCATGAAAATTATTGAAGTACCTCCTTTTGAAATGACTGTCTTAAGCATTCAAGGGTAAAGATTCCAGTTTTCTTGACACCTTCTAATTCAGATTTCAAACAAGAACCAGTGATTKCAGCTGTGTCAGTTGTTTTCATTCAGGAAGAAGTGAACAAACCCCAATAAAATCACCCTTCACAGCTCCCCTCTCTGAAGCCAGCCCCCACAGCCCTTGATTTTCTGTAGATCTCTTGATCCACAGCAGGTACAGCAGACACAGACCATGCTGAGGAGACACAGCAGGCCACTGGAACATGGGGAACTCGGGAGGAAGAGCTCCAGTCCATCACATCTGCCCAACCTACCCCAAAAACCCCTGGCAAAGGTGAAGAAACACTTCAGAGCTCCGTGCCTGCAGCTGGAAGGAGCACCACGAATGGATCTTTTCTCCACCAGCCCAGGCAGTGTCTGGAAGTGTTTCAGGCTTTGCACTGCCACAGTGGTTGATTGTTAGCAGAACCAGTCCCTGGATGTGAGYGCCCAAGAAACAGCAAAAACCTGGAAATGGTTCCAATGGAAATTCCCCTTTGGACCCTGCCTGGYTGAACTCAGCTCAGTTTATGGGCAGCAGCTGATCCTCCCAGCCCTGTGCAAGGCTCATCTCAGTGAGGGTTTCTGTTTGACAGAAAGGTTTAACTCGCCCTCACCCCCTGCCAGGTCTCCAAGATGACCTGATGAAATAATTCTAATATTATTCCCTTTCAGACATTAGGAAAAAGAGATAATATGTGATCTTTTTCCTTTCWACTGAAGACTAGGTTCTCAAAGCAAACAAAAAACCTGGCCATGCTTCTAGTGGTCTTTTTACACACTTAACCACAGGTAACCACTGGCTCTCTTTAAAGTACAGGAAGAAGTATCTAGAGCACTTTATCAGAAAGGGGAACTGTCACAGGCAGCTCCCTCTTCAGAATGAGATAGATTTGATATGCCAAGACCTTTCAGATCAATTAAAATTATTGTAGCATTTTATTCAGCTTCAGAAGTTATAGGGGACAAGAGCAACTCAAATCAATTTGTACAGCTATWTTTTCTTACCATGTCTTACAGTTTWATGGCTTCTCTTACTTGTAGTCTAAGGAAAAGGTCACAAGAATCAGTGGGATTGAACATCAGCACAAAATTTCAAATCATACAATAGAGCCAGATCTCAAAACTTCTCAAAAAGGAGGACAGAGAAACAAAGAAAATGTTCTGATCAGGAGAATCATTAATTTAAATTTGTCAAAAGTCTCAGAAAGTAACATGGTATATTTATCTGCCTGAGTGTACAAAGAGGCGGAGAATAAAAYCTTTGTCTTAATCCAAATAAACATCACAAGGTGAGAAAGAGCTTGTGAGAGAGAAAGTGGTTCACAGCACATCATTTGCCTGTACAGTGAGGCACACAACAGGGCCTCCTCATTGTCAATCGTGTGTCCTATATTCTAGTGACACACTACCTCTCATGAACAGAATAATTAACGAGAAGAGGAGGCACATGATCAGATCCTACAGCTTTCTATTATTTAGGATGAATGGAAATAAAGGGAAACATTTTCAAAACAGGCAACTGGAAACATCTTTTATGCAGAGACCTTTAGAGCTGGCAAAAGCGACCTTCCAAGGAAAAAAAAAAGCATAAGAGAAACATTTTCTGGTGGTTTGAGTCATGAAATCCTCACGGAATGTGTTACAAGAGTTGCTGTGTTCCCTTCACATGAGCCCAGTGTGAGTTACCCAGCCTGGTAGAGCRGAGCTGGCTGAAGAGGAAGGAGCCCTGAGTTTCCACTTGTTGTGTGCGGGTATTTTACCTTCCGCAGTTCCTGATGGTCAATAAACAAYGCTAATCTTCAAAACAAATGACAGCCATTGTCAAAGTGCCTTCCTGTAAATGCTCAGCTTTGCTCTTTGCTCACAGACACACCTCACCGAACAATGGCTCAGCAGGTATGRACACAGCTAAACAATGCACAGTCCCTGCAGTTTCAAGTTTACATCCTGCAGGCACTTATTCAAGAGTGAATAACCACGTATTTGGGTAGAAATCTGAAATTATAAAACTGCCGGGGAAAAGTAGACCTTGATGTCTATCACCCCTCTTATTACCATCACTATAGCTATTCACAGCTAAGCTTTGTATAGCTTCTAGTGATTTAATTGAAATTGTTATTTCTCAATTTGAAAATGAGCAAACTTTTTTATAGTCTTTAGTGTTGCCACACAGTCTGAGAACCCCCTTGAGAAGCTTCAAATGCTGTACCAGAAAGGAACAATACTCTGCTCTCCTATAGTTGAAGTGTTTTGTTTGCATTTCACCCCTGCTTTACCTGTGAAATCCATAATACAGTTTCCAGAAGGGCACGGTTGAGCCCTCAACACATCTCATGTTAAGACAGCTCACCTGTAAATTAGCTTAATATTATTTTAAAACAGGTTTTTAACAGAATAGAAAAGAATAAATCAAGATGCCAGTGTTTATTAAATAAAACCTAATTATTGTAACTAATTATTAGTTGTCTTGATGGAACATTCCTTTTTTAAGAGAAACATTAATAGATCATCCATCAGTGTGTTTCATATACAAACCTTTTCAGGTTATGAACACATGCCCAAGGATAGACTTGAAGCAGGCCTAACTCTAAATAARGGCAGAAGAGATAATTTGTACTAAGGTAGAACAGGATTTTAYACACACACAAAYTCYCAAAGGCTCCTCTTCACCCAAGTTAGATTTAAATTGCAGAGATGCAAAGCAACAGCCTGACTACAGCTTGTGAATTTGAATTTTGATATCCAAGTCCAGTAGTTTAATACGAATCTTTTTAAAATACAGAAACGTGGAATTTAGGACTTYAAACTGAATTTATCAGATGTATTTCTGTGATAAAATGATATAGCCTATGAAAAGAATTCTCAATGCCTCTGGGGAGAACCAAGGGTTTTTTGGACGGAGGCGTTTTGAGATTTTTTAAATTATGCTTTGGTTGATAATGAAAATTTCTGGGTACGATTCACTTGAGTAGAGAGGTATCTTWTAAATCCCAGATTAGCAACACCAATCATGCCATTCTCAAGAGCTGCAGAAGGCTCACAGCACAGGAACACCCTGCCCAGCCCTCGCCCATCCAGGCAGAAGGACAGTCCCTRACTCGGCCCTTTCCTGCTGGGTCCCCTTTCCCCTGCACTCTGTGGATCACAGCCAAGCAGTTTTCCCCCATTTGGAGCAGACACCCTGCACWGGCTGCAGTGACACAACACCACACAACAGCTTTCCTGGGGTGACCCAGTGACCCTGTGTGTGTGAGGGGGTCCCTCARTGTCCCCCACATCACCCAGGTCACCCCAGGGCGCTGCCAGGGCAGGGCAGTGTCATACCAGGGGTGCTCTCAGAATTTCCCTGGCACAGAGAGGCTCTGGCCCTCTTTAGTCACAGCTCCCACACCCTTGGGCTTCATTGTGCACGTGCCATTCCTGTCATGCGTTAAAGCCATTCTTCAGCTCTTACATAAAGGCTGAATGTCAGCCCTGCTTTTGGTGTGTGCGCACACATTGGTGAATTATGTTGTTTATTTAGTCAGGTTAGCTGAAAAACATTGAGGTGTTCACTTTCTGATGTTGTTGCCAACAGAAAGGAAGAACAAGATAAAAATAAGACGGCATTACTCAGCCACCTGATGACTTCTGTAAATATATTTTGAAGCTTTGTGTAACACAGGTTACTATGCATTTAATAAATCCAATGGATTAGCACCGAAAGAAAGAAAAAATTCACACAAACCACCCCTCTCCCCAAAATAGCAGGCCAGCAAGGCATTTAATTTAAATTTCTATTATTTTTCCAGGTCTGTCTTTGGTCCTCCAGCACAGATGCCATCACTGCACTGCACTGAATCTCTTTCCCCCAGACTAAGCCTTTCTTCTTACAGGAAGGAGAAGCACCAACACTGTGGATTTTACCCATCCCAGCACGGTGTTTGAGGCAGTGCACTGCTGGGATGGCACAGGCAGGAGCAGGAGAGCCATGAGCACCACTGAACAAAGGAGAGCACACTCTCCACGCTGGCTGGAGCACAGCACAAAGAGGTGTTCATTTGTTTTAGATGGTGGAGCTGTGATTACAGTCCCAGCCAGTGCTGAATACACAGGCTCCTGCTCTCTGCCCCTAAAGGGTAACCAACTGTTTTCAAGATTTCAACTTCGATATAGAAATAACTGTTTTAAAGTAGACCCTGAATCCAYTCTCTATCTGAAGCAGCCTTTATACCTTATCTGGATAAAGTTTCAATTTTTAATGAGGGCAGGGCAGGAGGGTTTCCAGGCCTGTGAGTACGAGCTATGTGATGCAACATGCCAGACCTCTCAAAATACCTACAGAGGAGACATTTCATCACACTGTCAACATTAACTTTGTGTTACTTTGTGTTTTTGCTGGTTATTTCAATCCTAAGGACCCCTTTGAATTAGTCTGAAAAACAAAACTAAAGGGTAAACTTTTCCAGGAAATAAGTACTGAATAACGGAAGATTCTGTTACTTAGACATTTGTCATTCCTTTAAAGCCTATTTTAAACTACATCCATTAAAACACACAGGAGATTTTCTSCCCTATCCTCTGTAAAACTGTTTTGACTGCATTCTGGAAGTCAATAGACAGAGCAGAGCATTCCTTTGTTGGCACAGCCCTGAACAGTCAACTTCCCAGGTTTCTCCTCTGTGAGCCTGTATTTACAAGGTGCTCTTCTGAGAGGGGAATTTATATTTGCTTATGGCCTTGCCACAAACGTAACTGATACCAAAAAGCACCAGACTATTTAAGATTATCTGCTCAGGTTCTAGAGAACAAAATTTGCAGCCAGGTAATCTCATTTTTCTCACCAGTTTTGCATGAATTTGATATGTAAGCCCAAAGAAAGTAAACAGCAGCCACAATGTGACCCCAATAAAACCAGAACTACTTAAAGGGAGAGGTAAAGTTGACTTCACTGTGTTGTAGAACAACAAAAGTAACAGCAAAATTTACTCCTAGTAAATGTTTTCAGAAACCTTTAAATGCTGMTGACATCTTCAGAAATATGAAAATATTTGATAACAAACYAGTAAATTTAGTAAATAGTGAAAYAGAACAATCCCTCAGAAAGCTTTCCTTAGGGCTCAAAGCTGCAAGTGCAGTGCAGCTCAGAGTTGAACTTGCAAATGCATTCAATCATGCAAATTTGAATGCTTTCTCTGGTACAACACACTGCTCAGAATGAGGATTACAGATCCAACTATGGATTACTTTACTACCCAACCAAAAGTATGATTCATAAGGGAATTGTGCCCAACTAGAATTGTTGCGTTTTGAAAGGCTGTGTTTATAGGGAGAAAGAGTTCAGAACAAGTGTCTGGTGCCCATAAGCAAAATATTTTTAATTCTACAAATAACAAGGCATTTCGGAAAGTTTAAAAGCCTACCAAAATGAACTGAACTACCCACAGCAGTCGGCGCTTTGAGGCAGTGCACCATCATAAATCTGATTATCAGCTCGGGACGCCGGCAAGCAACTTAATTCAGCGTTAAGCCATTTTTAGGCTCTGGCCCGTATGAAGAAACGGTTCAAACAGAGGACCACAACCACCAGAATCTCTCAAACCACCTTATCACCGAAATAAACCGAGGGAACTAAAGCTGGTTGTCGAACCGAGCCTGCCGGAGAGGCAGAAACCGGTGTGGAAGCGCCTTGTCCCGGCGGAGCCCCGGCTGAGGGGAGAGGGAAGGGAGGGATGGCTCCCGGGGAGGGAGAAGGGGAGACGGGTAACAAAAGGAAAAGAAAAAAAAAAGGAAAGAGAAAAAAAGAGGGAAAAGAAAAAAAGAAAAAGGAGGAAAAAAAAAAGAGGAAAAAAAGAGAAAAAAAAGAGAAAAAGTTGCTGCGTTTCCGCGTGAGGAGCCGCGGCCGCCCCGCGCCTCCCGCGGCCCCCGGAGCCGGGGCAAAGGTGGCCGCGGGCAGCCCCTCCCCGCCCCGCACTCACTTTGTACGTGTTCTCCGTCAGCTTGTTCACCTCCTCGGGGTCCCGGGACATGGTGCCGGCGGGGAGAGCTCGGTCCTGCGGAGCGCCCCGGCCCCGGCTCCGTGCGCCGCCAACAAACTGTCAGAAACTTGCGGAACCAGCCGGGCAGCGCCGCCGGGGCGGGGCGGGGCGGGGCGGGAC
>NW_026623853.1:232840-266334 GCF_030028575.1 Malurus melanocephalus | reverse complement strand
GCCCTCAGCACCGCGCTGGGCTCGGGGAACGGGGCAGGGTGAGCCCTCAGCACCGCGCTGGGCTCCGGGAACGGGGCAGGGTGAGCCCTCAGCACCGCGCTGGGCTCGGGGATGGGGCAGGGCCGGGCCGGGAGGGGCGGATGGGTCGGACCGCCCCTACCTGGGCCACCGCCCGCCTTTCAGCGCCGCCTCCATCGTCGTCCTCCTCCTCCTCCATCCTCCCCCCTCTTCTCCTCTCCTTCCTCTCCTTCCTCTCCTTCCTCTCCTTCCTCTCCTCTCTCTCCTCTCTCTCCTCTCTTTGCTCCCTCCCCTCCCTCTCCTCCCTTCCCTCTCTTCCCTTCCCTTCTCCTCTCTTCCCTCCCCGGGAGCCCCAGCCCCGCTGCCGAAGCCCAGCCCAGCCCGGGCCCTGTTCAAATCCTTTCAGAAGGCAGCTCTGCTGCGGGTGCCCCGCGAAGGCGGAGGTAAAGTTCCTCTGCCGGCAGTGAAGTGAGAGTTGTGTAGGGATTAATGAGTCTGAATTAATTAGTGCACCCTGGCGATGGTGGTGCGGTGCAGGGTGGGCTCTCTGCCTCCTTCCACAGCARCCGCACATCAGGGAGAGCAGAGGGGGAAGAGCCCCACTCCTGAGAGCCCCTCAGCAATGAACAAAAATATCTTTCTCCCTAGTCCTGGTCTAGGGCACCGCCTGAGCTTCCTGCCACACGCTGAAGTTTTCTATTTGTTTTAAATACACACCCATTAAACAGTGCGCCCAGTCATCTTTCCTCCGTGAGCTGACTCACAAGGCCTTCGTGGACAGGCGTGCTGAGAAACGCTGTGGGAAGCTGTAAATTTTTGTGGACCATAAATCGTCCAGAGATTGTGAGATTAATTTAAAGTATGCTAGTTGGAATATCTTTCTGATAAAGTAATACTGGCRCAGTCCTGAAGGGCTTTGTGGGAATTTCACAACCTTGGGTATTTAGAACTAGGTTATGGTGCTTGGTATGGAGTGTGCGAGGTGTAATTACCATCCTCAGCATTGGCTGTCCTTCTCTTGCTTGCTGTCTTTTCCTCTTTTCCCCTCACTTTATTGCAGCAATAAAAACTGGACTTGGAACAGAATCCTAGATATTGGACTCTGGTGAGGGAGGAGGTTGCTACCAGGTTTTGAGAGCTGCAAAAAATGTTTTCATTTGAACACTTGGAGATGCCTTTAGAATTACAGTTACGATTTATCAAGTGGGCACTGGATGGAAATAAATAAATAATGCCATTGTAAAGCTATGGAGAGAAGAAACAGAAATTTAGAAAATACAGTCTTGAAAGAATACCTAAGTGGGATGTGAAGCTAGCAGGGCAGAATCCTTAATTTAGGGTAATGAKTTCATCTATTATTTCATCTCTCTCCAGATTAAAATAAAAATAATCATAAATAGATGAGATGTTTAACTATACTGACTGCAAAACTTGAAACCTGACAGCCAAATCCAGTTCTTTAAGCATCCAGGCCTTTGCTATAAATCATAAATTTTCAAATTCACTAGGAAAAAAAAGTCTGCTTGAGCTTGTAATACAAGTGCAAAGGTTTTTTTTTCTCCTAATAGGGGATTTTTCATTTTACACTGTGCTGAGATTAGTGTTATGTGACTGACTTAGCTGGAGTCAATCTTGATGTGTGCAAACAACAGGAGTTTGGAATGGTTGAATGAGATCTGAATTTTGCAAGTTGCTTAAGGATGATCTTCTATTTAAACATAAGTGCAGTGGTGCTCTGATAACACACCCAAGTGTTTGTGTGATCAGGACAGAACGTTTAATGCTTGCAAAGCTGAACCCTCAATGAACACTTCTTCATGCTCCATTGCCTACAGACTCTTTAATAAACATACTATTGTGAGATGCATTATTTCGCATTTCTGGTTTATCATAACTATCAGTTACACTGAATTTTGTGYGCAGCARTGTCTGTGCTCAGCAAGAATCCTCRGGTTGTAACGAGAGCTGTGACTGTAACGTTGCCTRTTGAGGAAACAGAGCTCCTTCCTCATTACCTGCCATTCTGCCCCACTTTACACTGCTGATGTTAAACTGAAATGTTCGAAGGACTGTAATTATGCATAATTCCAACAGTTCAACTTGATACTGGCTGTTTAAAAGGGGTGGCTTGGATTTCAGCGTGTCCTGGTGTCACCCTTGCAGTGGTGAAGGTGTTCCTGAGCAGGAGCAGCCAGGCTGGGCTGAAGGTGCTGGTGTTGGACCTGGCTTTCTGCAAACTGCCTCTCTGAATCCCAGAGATTTACCAAAATTTATGTTAAGGGCTCACTCTTCCAGAAAGCCAGTTCTCTCTTGTAGGGTTTAAGCTTTGGAATATGAATAGCCACAATAAAAATTTTCCCATGCATTGTCAGCCCTATAGAACTGAGGTTGTAATGAGAAAATGGTGTTATTGATACATCTTTTTGGACATGTATGTACTCAGAAATATCCCCTCGAGTAAATACATGTGTTTCTTTAAAAGCAGTAATATTTTGMTGTACAATTGTTTTCTGCATRTSTCTTGTTTGCCTGTCAYTCAAACATTCTTTGGCAAGGATTTMASCATGCTGTAAARACCCAWAAATAWCAGCTCATCATTAGATCTGTAACATGTGTTTTAAGTAGCTTAGTGGGACTGTAACTAATGACATAAATTGTAGCTAAACAATAATCACCTGTGCATGATATGGCCAGCTGTGGCCTATTTCATTCCCTCTGGTCACTAGCAGGTGTTTAAATTGATTAAGGAAAAATAAATGTAAACAGCATGTTATTTAGTGATCTCAAACAACATTTAGAGTCAGAATATAATTTTCTGAATAGGAAATTAGAGTAGCTCTGCAAGCTCATTTTCTTCTGATTGATAGGTAATTTTTGCCCTCTGTTGACACTTATAAGGAGTTTTTCGAGTATTTTGATCCCCTTCAAACTGACAATACAAAAGCACACTAAAACTTACACAAAGTATCATTTGAAAGAATTATACAAAACTTTTGATGAGTTGCTGACCCTTTCAGTCTGATTCGGCTCTGGATCATTTAAARGATTTACTCCATTTTAAATTTGATGCAAGCAAGCCCAGAATCATTTTGTTCCAAGCTGTTCATTGTCCTGGGCTGGTTTCAAAGCAAATGAGCTGTAACTTACACTCACAGGTCAATAAGATAGGGAGCTTTCTGCTCAAGGAAGACACTTAATCAAATGCTTAATTTAAACATGTAATTAATTCACTTTGGGGGGTCGAATCAAGGAAGTGCAAGATGCTTTTTATGAACTCTTCTTTCTCCAGACTAAAAATGAGATGATGTTTTTGTCTTGGAGATGAAGGCTTTGGATGCTTGTGTTCTGTGTCTCAATAGTCTCATGGTGTAAATTATTTTGGCAGTACTATAGGATGAATTATAATTTGATTTCATCGTTTTGGTTTATTTTTTGAGACTAAGGAGTACGATATGGAATAAACTATTTTTAAAAGATTTTAATGAGATTGCCTAGGACTTGGACAAAATKTAGCATTCAAGGGACTCTAACAGGCAGTCCTGCTAGCTCTGCTAATAATTTTCTGCTGTTAGTTGAACTATTTCATTCAAAGCTGTTATGCCCACACATTTTGTGACTGCTCATTTCTTGCTTAGAGTAGCTGAGCTTTATTTCGTGTGCTGTTCCCACTAGATGGCAAGCGAGCTATGCACCAGGGAGAAGGAAAAAACACACATGATGTGTGTGCACAAGGCTTTCTTCAAGTGCTTTATAATTAAATGAGATAAATATTAGTGCTAAGCGACTGAAACAGCCTTTATATTGCTCAGACACAGCCTTGGAGTTTTTTTCTCAAGAGTGTAAGTGCTGTGAGCATGTTCATGTTGTTGAAATCTAAATATGCCTTGGGATCTGTGGCTTTATTTTAGGAGTCAGCCCTAGCAGCAAGCCAACATCCTGGTGAAACTCCTGYTATAAACCTCTAATCCATTTAAGTTCTAGGGTTTTATGAGGTGACTCATGCTGAAAACACATTATTTTAAATGCCTACGTATTTGTTATTCTCCCTTTTGCAATTTGCCAGCTGGGGATTAACCAGCAACAGGTGTATGCTGTCCCAAATGGATAAACTGGTTTTGCCTGGGGCTGAGCACGGAGCTGTGCAGATAAACAGAGATCTGCTCATTGCTGGGCTTAGCAAAGTCAATAGATTCTGAATTAGAAGCAGAGTGGGAATCACCAATGTTTGTTGTGGAGCACAAAGACCTCAGCTGGGATGTGACATTGTGCTGGGAACTCAGTGTGTGCCGGGTGTAAAGCAGCACCTCTGTGAGGATTTTCAAGGAATTGTGGTGCTGTTCTTACCTTTTCATTTTCACAGCAAAGAAAAGATGGATCAAGTACATAATACTGGTCATTTTACTGTACTTTGAAAGTGCCAAAACTCCCAGAATTGCATTTCTGTATTGCAAAGAAGAGCTTGTTATCCCCTCTATTTTATGTAGTCTTATGGAGAATTACTAGGAAGATGTTCAGAATAGATTGTATTAATAATAAACTATTAAAAATTCCTTCTTCCTGTATTGCCATGTAATTRTGAACATTTTTAGAAGCTGTTCTGATACCAAAAAAGCAATCCATTTCTATTTTTTGATAATAAAAATATAGTTCCAAACCTATACATGGATATTCTTGGCCTGAGCCATACTGAAGTTCCTTGTGTGCACTTGTTATGATCCTGCCTTCTCCTCTTATGTTCAGTTGCTTTTCCAGGGAGCTGCTAAAGTCAAATCTGCCATTGCTGCTCCTGCCCACTCCTTGTTCCAGACACTGACAGTGCAATGTTTTTAGGAGATGCAGGCAGTGATGGTTGATGCTGAGYGATGGGAGCAGCCTGGGGTGGATATTTATGATCCTGCCTGTCCCAAAGCCCCGTGCAGCCTGCTGGGGTGTTCTGAGGGTTCCACAGCAGCTCTGTGTCTCCTACAATTTCTGAGTCCTTCAAAATCCACACTGGGAGGAGCTGGGGTTAGGTCTTTCTTCAATAAGTCCTGTCCCTCTGGTCCATTTTAATTCTTAATTCCATGGCTAACTCTTCAAATAACACTTCAAGGATTAACCTGTTTCACTGTTTTTTTCTGGGAATTACTGAGGGATGGGATGGTCTATAGATTTAATAGTCCTGATGAAAATATCAATACAAGTGGTACTTCAGCACTACAGGAGAAATGTAAGGGGAGAAAATCTACAATCTCTTTTTCCCAACCTTTTTTTTTATATAAGCCTGTAACCTTTGAGGAGAAGAGCTCCTCTGCTGTGAGAACTGTGGGCAGTGTAACCAGTTCAGGTCTGTCTATACCCATGGATGGCACTTCAGAAAAAAAAAATATAAAGTTGAGATAAGAGCTGTGACAGTGTCACAGTGACACCATTGCCAGCACTGCCAAGGGGAGGGCTGAAATCTTGGATCTGCTGTGAGTGACTGGGTATTCATAGTAGAATAATGCCTGTAAAAAGAATAAAAACATCCTTGACAGTCAGGGAGAAAACAAAAAGGCAGGGGAAGATAGGCCAAGCTGTACAAATGGACAAGGGGATCTTGAGCACCTTCATTTGTGGCAAAAAAGAAACCAGTGCCTGCCATAACTTCAGGCAAGGGGGGTTAAAAAGACAGTAATTTTAGTTTGATTTTCCTTCATTTTGGGGAACTTTCCATGAGTTCAAGAGAACTGTGGCAATTGCGTAGCACCACGTCAGGAATGACATCAAAATGACCAAGTCAAGTGGGCTGTGTAATTGGGGATTTCAAGCCATGCATTACTGATGTTGATGGATAACTCTTTAGAGGGATGAGCGTTTTGTGATGGTGATTCACCAGCTAGCAGCTGGATGCTTTTCCCAAAATATTCAGAAATATTCATCTTCCTATGTGCAGCCAACAGTTGGTGCTGTTTGGGTAATATTAATGTTAATGGCAAAGTGTGTTATATTTTGTTAGATCTTAGGTTCTAGACCATGTGGGGCAAAGTCACATCCCTTTTTCAGCAGAATGAAGTGGTTGGAAAGGCAGAGGGTGGCCAGGTAGGAATCCCACTGACACAGCAGGAATCCCTTGGTAACAGAGAGCAGCTCYATGTCAGCTTTTCAGTGCCAAATCAGTTGAAATTTCTGAGCAAAACAAGAGTTGGGAATTGGTTTTTGGTTCTGCGTGAGTCTCAGCTGTCAGCAGAGTGTATGAAGAAGGTGGGCAGCAGCATGTGAACTGCAGTGTTGGATTCTGTTTGATGTTGTGCTGCTCTGACTCACAGGGAGATCTGGATTTCACTGCAGTTGTGGTGGAGGATGGAACTCCCTGGTGCCAGGCTATAGCTGCCCTCAGCTACAAATCAAATTCCCAATTTTATGTCAGTCTCTTATTCTATTTCTTTGATTTCCAACTTCTCCTGCCCAACCGACARGTACTATTTGACAATATAATAAAAATAAAATATTTTATAAAATAAAGCACATACACACAAAGTAACAAAAGTCCTGTTTCCCATTTTCAGATCTCTAACATAATGTTCTTGTTCTCCTTGTCTTTCTTGTTCAYTTTATGACTTTTTCCCCATCTCAATTGCTCTCTGCAGTCATTGATTACTGATGTAATATTTCCCATATCAAATTCAGAGCTATAAAAATAGGCCACAGTGAAGAAAATATTTGAGACAGAGGCTGSTTTAGTTGAGTTAGCGAGGTTATGTGTTGGAGAATAGTGCCACATTCATTTATTTATCCACAGGGAATTGTTAGTGAAGTTTCTTGTTTATGCCCTCTCACTCTTGCCACTGATTCATTCTCACCTCTTTTCTGAGCCTGCAGTGACCGTGTGGAAATACAACGTGACCCAAAGAGCTCAGATTCATTAGAACATGATTATCATGAAACAAGAGGTCTGGCAGAGGCTTTTTAAATGAGAATGTAACCTAGGTAGCTTTTTACTTTTATGAAAGTGTGAAAGTATGAGTTACATTTTCATTAAGTGAAGGCAACTCGGGTTTCAGTGTGATGGGTGTAGCTGCTGCACAGCCAGAGCTGTGAAATCCCACATTCTCCTGCTTTTATTGATTTAAGCGAGGCTCTGGGGTACCCCATCCTATCCCCGTGCCTGAAGATTTATTCACTGAGCTCCCCATGCAGCAGCRGGATATTATAGCACTTGTTCTCTGGAGGAAATAATTAAGTGAATTACTAACGCATAAAATGCTCAAGTTAAAATGTTTAAATATTCCATTTGATGCAGTTATATATAGCTTAATGTAATAAGTGCAGTGTCCTCTTAGAGTGCCATGGCTTTCATCTCCATTAAATGGAATATTAATTACCAGTTGATTCCAATTCTGTCAAGGTTGCTGTGTTGTTGTGTTCTTAAACAAGACCAGAAGGTGAAAAAGGACTAACCTGTATATAAATGAAAAGTAATCAACAGAGGTCAGAGCAACAGTGCCATTACTTTGGGGCTGCAGTTATAAATACTTTGCTATCACAGAGTTTTTAAAATGACACAGGAGCCTGATCTATTGGCAGAATTTGTTCCAGGGTAGTTCATCTTACGTGCAGGTATTGCAAAGAAAGGGAGAATAATGACCAAACACAACCAGGGATGGAGTTCAGCCTTTGACTGCAGGAATGGTGTGAAAATGCAATTCCASAGCAGCTCCATGGAACACTCACCTTTCCTGCACTATTTCTCATCAGCATATTAAACCTCTTCTTCACAGGCTTTGTTCAGCTGTTGTTGAATAGCATTCTCGGCTGTGTAAATTCAGAGCAGTTTGGTTTGGGGAAAAGTTGGCAAAATTAAGCTGTAAATTGTTGGGAAGTGTTTAAATTGAGAACACTGCTGCAAGCTTCCCGTGGAGATTTAAGTCTGATTAACTTAACAGAACTGAAATATATTTTTCAATTTATATTCAAATAATGTTCATTGTTATTTTCTTTAATATGAACTTTTAAGATCTCCAGGGGGAACATTTCTCCACAGATAGCTGTCTTCTTTACAATAAACCCAAACGTTGCCATTGACCTTGAATATTTTCAAGAGAGAAGAGTAGAGAAGGCAAATAAATGCAAKTTCAGTCATCTCTGAATGGGCCAAATGTCAGAGCTGCCACTGACTTTGAGGATCCCTTGTCTTCCAATAAAATGAAGTCCAGATCTGATTTTGATGGTGTTAGRAAATGTCTGTAAATATATTTCAGTTATTTTGGAATATAATGTCAGAATTTAAAAAAACATTCTAGCATGAGTAAATATAGCTGTAGTTCCTATTAAATAAAGAATGTATGTAACTGTTTTTTCTAATTTTTTTTTTTGGAAGGAAGCCTTCAGGATTTAGGAGTGGCACTTCTTTGAAAGGATTAATAACTCATTCAAAGTTAAGAAGGAAAATTGGAGCAACCAAGACAAGGAGAAATTTGGGCCAGTTGTGCTTGTGCATGAATTGGTAGGAAATTTAAAGAGCAAACCTATGACTGGGAAGGACTAGAAATAAGTCAAATATTTGGGTTTTTTTTAAGCTTTGTACACCAACTGATGCATTACTATATTATCTGTCTAGAATAAAGGTGAAAARGCAGGGTGTCAATACATGGTAATGCCATAAATTTGTATAAATTAGGCAATTTTAGAAAAGACTACTAARAGCTCTATGAGAATGTAATAGAACTTGGTAATAAGATGTCAGATTAAATTCAATTTAGATAAGTGCATGGGAATTAGAGTATAAATCACTTCAGCGTGTGCAGCTCTAAATTAGTCCTTAAGAAAAGTGCTTGATATTATATTGGAATATTTGAAGAGCACTATTTTGATTCTGTAAGTAAAGATGATAGTAAAAAGTGCAATAAAGGCATATTTATTTTAAAATGGCATGGACTCTGTTCTTGGTTATGGATCATTGGTTATTGTGGTTCTATAGAGTGTTGAGGTGCAGGAGGATGTGCCCAATTCCAGTGGTAAAAACACACATCCCATTCACARTTTTGGACTTGTGTTGGATCTGACCAAGCTTGGGAGGTCATTTCTATAAAAGTGCAAGATCCAAAATGTCAAATTCCATGAGCAGGGTGTACCCTTACCAGTACAACATAATGCTGTAAACATAATTTTACACTTTCCATAATGAAATGGTGGCTGAATGCTTAAAAATAACAGCTCTAAACTGAAACCAAGGCTGGGAAATCTCAGCCCACCTGATCAAAATCCACATTTTCCAGCCTTYTTTAAATCTGCTTCTTTCCTGAAAGTGCTGGGAGCTCTGCTGCAGGTGGGAGTGCAGGACATCACCTGCCAGACTCACATTCCTGTGTGTMACAATAAAAATTCTGATGATAACTGCTCGTTATTGTGGCTGCAAACTGCAGTGAGATCAATCATGACAAAATAGTTGCAAATTTGATMATAAGATTTGATCATTATTTCCTGAATTCTCTGTTAATCTATAGCTCAGCTGACTGCATGTTGAATTTTGGCTTTTACCCCATTGCTTTATCAACCCCTGCCCTCTGTGTRGTAGTTTTTGAAGAAGATTCGTGCTCTCTGTGACTTTTCAGCAGTCTTTATGTCGCCCTTGTAATTCTTGTTCAGTATAAAATATTCTCTTTCAGAATTGGTTTATAATTGGGCTCCGGTAAGATCGCTCACCGTGTCACCTGTTAATATGAAAAGTTCTGTATTTTAGAGAGACGACATTGATCACTTTATTTCTGTGTTAATAATAACAACCACTGTCAAATTATCATGGATAAAGGATGTCTCTTTATTTTTTTATTCATTACTGGCAAGAGAAGTATGCTTAGTCACTGCAGTTAATTTTGGTTATGGTTCCAGAGCCTTGTAGTGAGTAATTTCAGCCTCTATTTTTGGTTGTCTCTGGAGATTTGAAAAAATTTGGAACAGTTTTTAAAGTAAGGTTTTGTCATCTTAAATGACATTGGTTGCCTTTTCACATAATTTTGATGAAATCCTTCGCTTTTATACTTTAACTGGTACAGCTAAATCTGTCATTCACTCCTAACTAATCCAAGCCCAACTTTCTTTGCAGCACAGAGGATTGATATMGACTGCTCACTGTTACATGCTTTAATACTATCAGGGGAAAAAAAACCAAAAAAACACCCGTTTCCTCGCTATCTGTTTTCAGAAGCATTAAAATGTTTTACAATTTCAGTCCTTACACTCTTCAATAGCTCTGTTGTAAAACCCTGGAAGCAATCAATCCTTTCTATCTTTAATTGAATCCTTTGCTATCACTCTTCAGGGCAGCCTGGGCTTTGCAGTTATTTGCACACATTCAGCAGGAAACTTCTGCTCTCGTGGTTTTTGCTCTTTGTCCTTCAATTTTTTGACTCTCAGGGCCACAAATGTTTTCTATCTTATGTGAACCCTATTTATTGTTCAACTTTTGCACCCAAAAGTATTTGGAAAYGGCAACAGTTGTCTGAAAAGTTTCTGTTTTGTGTTGTTTCTTTTTTAAAAGAGGAAGATGGGGCTGCCATACAAGATACAGCATGTGCACGATATCCTGCTATGGAGAATTTAAAACACTACAGTGCAGGCAGGAAAGGAATTTCTTTCCCTTTGCAGTCTCTTTTATTCTGATTTCTTAGGCAGCAGAGAAATGCAGCTCTATTCCTACCCAAAACACTGTTATACCAACATTGTCCATATATTGCCCATGAATTTTTTATATTGCATAAAAACATGAGCAATGTCTTTGCCATTCACACACTGCTTATTCTTTGCAATTTTTTTTTTCTTGTAAAAAACAAAAAAGCCCAACACAAAAGCCTCCTCTAGAACACTGCAAGAAATAAAGCATAGTAAAGTAAAATAGCCAGTAACTGGGATGGATATGACTGTGCTGAGAAAAGGATGCCACGCTCCTCCAGGAATTACCTTGTTTCTATTGCTTTTAAGTCACTGAACATGTCCATGGTGAAATATAGACTTATATTTACAGTGCTCTGAACAGTATCTAACTGAGTTTCAGACTTATGTAGTTAATAAAAGAGCCAATTCTCCTCAGACAGCCTTGAATTCTTATTAAATGTATAAGTTTCATTTTAGACAGCAGGTTKCTACAGAGTGGAAGCCTCAGGCTAAAGCAGAAAGAAAAGGGAACTTGTATATGTTTGTAAGTTTAGTTTGCAGAAGGGAAAATTCCTGTTTTTGCTTCCAGGGCTCCAACCAGTTTAGTTGTATGGTTGTTTTTTAAAAGGGCAAGTAAAAAATGCAACTTATAGAGAAAGAAGTTTTATTTGTTGYTCTCAAGGAGCTGATGTACTTTTAATTAGAAAAAAGGCACTGAAGGCAGGTGGGGAAGGGGAAGAAACTGTTGTTTCTTAATGAAAAATTTTCTCTGTCCTCCACAAACAGCAGTAGAAGCTCTCCTGAGAATTTTTTTTTCTAGAATTAATGGAACTAGTGGTAGAAATGATGCTGTAAGGAAAGAGAAAACCAGGTCTGAATAAAGTCTTACAGTACAGTAAGTGCAGAAACTTCTTGTTTTTCACAGTTTGAAAACAAAAGCAAAGAGAAGTCATGCAACTTGAAATGGCATTATTTTTCTGTTAGAGCCAGAAAGTGAATCCAAATTGTTAATTCTTGATGGTGTCTTCCACCCCACGTAGAAAACATCTTTTTTAATGCTTAGAGGCAGTAAAGTCATTGACATATTTGTGATAAAAGGTCACTTAGCAAACATTGTCTGATTTGAAAAGCAGACCYGAATCAAATGAAATAAATAAAAGCAATAAAAGCATGTAAGTCTGGTGATCCTCACAGCCATGCAGGCCTACTTGTAAAACATACAAAAATCAGATTTTTGTCCTCTAACCTGATTTTAGTGTTTGACTGTAGAGATATTCCCATAACTGAACTCAATTACTTCCATTTCCAGGTGAAATGTCTCACCTGAACTCTGCTTTGGCTTCTCCTTTTTGCCCAAAGAAGCCAATAACGCTCCCCATGGGGGCAATCCCATGGAGCAGAGGGTGGGAGGGAATTTGGGCWTTTGGAAATGGATGTTGGTTTAAAACTGCTCCTCTCAGCTGCTGATGGGTGGAAGAAGTGAAGCCAATTCCACACAAAAATTCCACAGAGGGAATTCCTGAGTGTCCCTGGCATTTCTGGACCCTCCCAAGTGCCCAACACAACACAGACCTTGGAGCAGCTGCTGCTGTGAATGAACACAGTGAGAGCATTTATCCAAAATGCAAAGTTTAAAAAGCACTTTGGAATCATAGCACTGACATATGGCACAGATGAAACGAGAGGAATTGTTGTTCTGGTGCAGATTTTAYTGATAACAGAGAAATAAAACTCGGGAAAGGTGCAGAGCCTTGTRGAGTGGTTCACAGAGGAACTGGATGTGACAATGCCAATCAGTCTAAAAAATAAAAATAAAATAACAGCACACAAGATAAAACAGTGGAACAGCTTTTCCTCAGAGTGAAATGATGAAGACAAACAGACGAATGTAGGAGGAATAAAATAAATCTGCTGTTAGCACTCCCTTTGAAAACACTTTCAAAAAGGAATAAAATTGTTCTGAAGGGCTTTTTAGATTTTTCATCCTTTTAAAGGAGATATTAAGGTGTCTTTTGATTCTGTACATATTAAAATTGAAGTGTTGCCCGATTCTGTGAGCACATTGTGAAAAGTGTTTTGTGAAAACGATAACTGTTGTGAGAACAGATACCCTTCAACCTATGTTTAACGAGTTGAAAAAGATAACTTCACTGCTGTCAGCTCTCACAACTTTGGCCTCCAGTCCAAATCCATTTCATGCAAAATTCTGGGGAGGAAATGGGCTTCATGCTCGGAACAGAAAATTAAGAAATAGGGGTTAGAGWGTGCTCCAGTTTGGAGGTTCTGTGTCAAAAAGAGTCTGCAGTTTTCTGCTTAGACTTTACAAATTGAAAGCTGCATCTGTGTTTGGAAGCCAAAATGAGCATAGCACAAACAGTCCTGATGTAAGATGCTTAATATGTCMGTTCACCTCAGCAAATGATCCCATAATCTCCTCCAAATCCTCCCAGAATGTTTCTGACCTTATCCTCTCCCTATTTCCACACAAAATGCTATTCAGTCTGGTTCTGAATTGCAAAACTGATTTCCTGGCTGTTCAGCAATTGCAGCAAGCGTGAAGTTTTCTGTGTCTGAGTTTTCTGTGTCTGCCTTGCCATGAAGAGGCTGCTGGCAGGATTTGAATTTCTGATCAGGGAAGTGAAACGATGATCTAGACTGTGTAGGTCTGGATAAATGTGGAACAAATGAAGGAAYTGCGGTGGCTCAAGGCTTCCCAAAATTCCCAATTTATTGCTAAGGTCTCATTTACTCCAGGAGTAACAAGAGTACAGTTCTAGTTTTAAACCAGAAAATGCTGTCACATATTGCTTGAAACAAAGCACTGAAAATGGAGTATTGAGCACTAATCTGCTTTTTTGTTCTATCTCTCAAAGTTTCCTTTCCATTTTATTCRCCACYRTMCMTTATCCTSAGATCTGTTCTCTACAGCAAATCTMATTTTTAATATTCTGGTGCAAYAACAGCAATAAAACGARSAGAGTTTCCTAACTGCGTAAGAAAATCGTGTCATTGATGCTTTTTATTGAAGAAAATATTTAAATTCTTCTGCAAGGTGTTTTAGTCATCTTGGCAATGTGCAGTGTGTGGAAACTGAGTGTATGTGACTCAGGAGAAAATGTGTTGTTACTCATTTAGGAGAAAAAAAAATCGGTTTGTATTCATACAGAACCTGAGCTGAGACCCAGGGGAGAAAACAGAACTCTTTTCATCACACAGGGGAGGAAATCTGCAGCTGATGTAAATTTTTATAACTCACTTGACTTCAGCAGAGCCATGCTGATTTATAGGAGATGAAGTTTTCACACAGTGGTGTTATTTTCTTTGTTTGTTTAAAAAATTGTGCTTAATATTGGGCAGAGCAGAAAATCAGATTCCCTRAACTGCATCCCTGTCCTCAGCAAAACTCTTCTGGATTTACACAAACCAGGCTGGGATCAGGATCTGCTCCAAGAGATGCAGAATACCAASAGGCATTTCTGTAATTTCTGTTTTCTCTCTGCTTTGAGGAGCTCTTTTGGATCACAGCRAGTTGGAAGCTGAGCTGAGCAGATGGTTTTTATCATGATTTTATTGGTATTTTGTTCCTTGTTCAGGGATTTCCCTGATCCTGGGGAGACACAAAACAGGGGCTGAGCCCGTGACTGCTTAGGGCAGGTGAATTTTCAGTCAAAATCCCATCAAAGCTGAAATAGTGACATGTGTCATATTGGGGATTGATCTAGGAAAATACATCAAATACAAATTTGACATAATTATGATTTTTTTTCCTTTTTTGTGGTGCCATTTGTGTTGTTAAAAACTGTGTCCAATTTAGGTGCACTCAGCACTTGTGGTGTTTGCAGGAGTGTGACCTGCCCCGTGCACAATTAACAGAAGGAATTGGGTATTTCAATTGGAGTCAATTAATCCATAAAATATAATAAAATATAATTCCTTTGGCTGCTGCAAATATTTAGAGACAAACTTGGCCAAACTTCTTGCATGGTGCTGGAAGATCACCCTTAGAATAAGGATTAATGTACATTTCAATATTTATTCACATGAGGTTTTAATTTTTAGTTTCAGCATATATCCACAGTTGTTCTCAGTCAAAACATCTGTCTTCTTATTAAATGAGAGTGCTTCTGCTTGTTAAAAACCATTGTTATGAAATGTGAGGGGAGAATAATTGTCTCTCTAATACAGCATTAAGAAATTCCCTGCACGGGGAAAGACAGATTTACACTTGCTTTGTCTTATGTGGGTGTAAGAGATAATGGGAGTATAAATCTCTGTAGGATAATAAAATGTATAATTTAGAATCTCTGCATAAAATTAATGCCATACTGTTATCTTTTTTCCCCCACCCTTTTTAGTTAATGAGATTAGTATTTTCGCAGGTTACAATTTTATTATCAATCAAAATAATCAACTGACCATAACATATTTTTAGGATTTTGATTTAAAAAAAAATTGTAAGAGTGATTTTTTTTTATGAATAAAATTGTTCCTTAATAATTTTAGCGTAGACTTTTAAAACTTGGTTATTATTTGGTTACCAGGATTTTTTATTAGGTGTATTTTATGATAGTGTTTTTGGTTTAGGAATTGATCCTATTTGAGATATGGTACCTTTTGATAATGAAGAMGTGGAAATAAAAGAAGAAATAAGTAATATGTAAATAYTAYTGTGCTGTAAKAGTAATAGTAATAGTAAATAGTACTCAGTGATTTATTTGACCAAAACCTGTGCCATGGATGCTGTTCTCTGATTTTGTTACTGGGAGCTCATGTTCAGCATTCTTGTTCCCATAAAACCTCATCCTGTTCTTATTTATCAGCTCYAAAATGTTGTTTCTCATTGTGCGAGACTTCCCTCAGACAAATGGTTCCTGTGAACATTTTGTCTTTTTAAACTTTGGGTTGCTTATTGCCTGATTTTGTTTTAATGCTTAGCAATTGGACTGGATCCATTTTCTTTTTTTTTTTAAAGATCCTAAATGGTTTCTCTTCGAGGCTAAACTTTCACATTCAATCTATAATTAAACCTGATCTGGAATTTAGGTTTAATTTTGGAGCTGATGATCATTTCCTTTGTCAGGAAACCATTTAAGGATATCCCCCTTTTACATACTTTTTATATGTTCATTTAACTACACAAATGAAAGAAATGCTYCAGAATTCTCTGGAATTCAATGGCATTTAAAYAWTTCTYRTKGGTGCCATGTGATSTGTACTGTAGRACCCTTTCCTTAAAATCTTTYTATGCAAACTCAGACTTTGTGCTRTTTATTTTTAGGATTTATTAGTGARGTRMTTTTTMAATCTCCTTCAGCAGAGGTGGGTGTGTGAAACTTTCTGCARAACTTCAGTGGTTGCAGCAGCTGGGAAGTGCATTTTGCTCTGTCCAAGAGAGCATTTCTCAATTTTTTAATTGTTTTTATTTCCTTTATTTTTATTTTCTCAATTTTTATTATTTTTCCCAGCTCTGCAGAGTGCTGATCCTCCCTGAGTGTCCTCTCCCTTCGCTGCCTCGAGCCATCTTTGTCATCTGACAGTGCTAACGCCACTATTTTAGGATTTTTTAAACAAAATTAGCCATTATAATGCAGTTAGAGAGAAAAGAAATGCTTTGAAGATCCCTGACACGCTGTGTTTGCTGAATTATTGCAAAGACAAATGTTTGCACCTCCTAAGTGGGTTTATGAGTGCATCATTCCTGGCAGAGCTCAGGTAATAGAATTACAAAAAACAGAGATGCCATCAGAGGCAAGCAAATTACTTTATCTTTATTCTAAAATGGAAAATGAGAGGACTCGGAYCTGCTTTTTAAACATTTTTACTGCACATTATGTTCTGTTTCCAGGAAAAAGAACAGGTTACTTTTGTTCCAAATATCTACCATGATGTGAAACATTTCCACAAAGATGCTTCCAAAACACACTCTTCAAGGTTGGGAAGGGATTTTTTTATTCCTAATTTTTCAATCCATCTCTGTTTTAAGATTGCAAATTGCAKATCTTGATCTTTTAATCCATGTTTCTATTTATACCATAAATACTTTCTTTAATTTGATACAAATTCTGCAGGATTTTTGTCTWTGGTAAACTTAAAATGGAWTMATAAKAACAACAATAATAATATTTTTACTTAGCTTTTTGGTTGCACTTTTTGGGTTAAAGAAGACTGTAAAAAATCAATTAGAAAAGGTTTAATGAATGGTATTGTTTTTCCTTCCTCATGCCTCTCATTGTGGTAATTAAAATCACTTTTGTGTTTTGTTTTTTTGTGAGAAGCTGCTCTGTGTTGAGGCCAGCAGTGTTTCCAAAGGAATGATGGACGAGCTCTGCCAAACTGTAAATAAAGAGCAGTGAGCTGACTGAAACTTCTCTAAGTTTCAATTTTTACAGGTTTATAGTTTTATTTGGGAAATGGTGAAAGTTTATTTATGTAGATACTGAATGTTTATTTATTTATTTATGATGTTGTTAATAATTGTGTCCAGGACCAGCGCAGAACATCATCGATCAAATCCATCRAGACTTTGTTTTAAATCAAGTGTGAGCAATTTGACAAGCCTGCAGTTGTCTAATATAGATTTTTTTCCCCCTGATATACTTCAGGTATCAAAGTTAGAATTGCAGAAACATCAAAGAACGAACTCCAATTTAGAAATCTGTCAATAATGGCAGCCAGCAGCGTTATGATTGATGTAATTTATGATAAGATTACATGGGGGGGATGTTCCACACAAATGATTTCTGCAGCACAGACCCTACAAACAGTAACATTTAGAATAATGACCATCTCATAAAGCACAGATAATAAATTTCATTCACAGGTTCAAGTTGAGAATTGGTAGCTCATTTTGAGAAAGTTCCTGTTGACAATTCTTAGGTCCCTTAGGCCGAGATTACAATGTTTAATTTTGACATCACCAACCTTGTATTTGGCTGTTCAGAAGAACCTTTGGAGTTCAGTTTACACAGCAAACTTTATAATTATTGTTCACTCTTTTCCATTCTATCCATCCTGATCCTTTTGGAAACATTTTCAGCTTTAATTGTATATTTKTATTCAAAGAATACATCATGTTAGAGGGTGAGAATCAGTCTCTAGGTAGATTTTCACCCTAAGTAATTGATAATGACTTGCTGAAAGGTGCAACATCAAGAAAATATTTTCCAATTTGATGTTGCCCTGTAGCTTGTGGGTATTCCTGTCTCTTCAAATCAGCAGCTTGCGTGGAATTGGGTTCAAAGCTTAAAACACGTTCAGAAATATGTGAACAATTCCTGCCATTCTGTTAGTGGGAGTGTTTGATCTGACAAGACTTATGTTCTCCCAAAAGCCGTCGAGTGCTATAAAAGAGAAATAATCCTCTCAGAGTAATTAATAATCTTTGATCAGA
The DNA here is from genome assembly GCF_030028575.1 of Malurus melanocephalus. Lineage (NCBI taxonomy): Eukaryota > Metazoa > Chordata > Aves > Passeriformes > Maluridae > Malurus > Malurus melanocephalus. The sequence continues at coordinate 248,315 of NW_026623853.1, read as the reverse complement.
TTTTCCTTGAAATCAATATCCACGTGGGTGACTCAGAGCCGTGTGAGTCACGCCATTTACTCTTTTGAAATATTGACAGAACCATTTGTTTTAGGGGAAGTATATAATTTCTCTGMAATTGAATAAACATGAAACAAAGGTACCTTGAGAGCTGTCTGAGATGCTGTCTGTCTGCTCTTGGCATGTGCAGGAATAAAGAGAATTGAATTGGGTTTGGCAGCATTGAGTGTGGCTCAGGAAGGATTTTTGGGGGGGATTTTTTTCTGACCCAGCACAGTTTTTCAGCTGGGCTTGCAGGGCTGCAGCTTTCCCTGGAAAACAGATCTCAATTTTGGCAGATTTACCCATTTTCAGTATTTATGTTGGAGATTTATGTTGCCATAATCTTAACTATCACTGTTTGTGGGCAGTGAAAACAAAATCTGGAGAAGAAGGGGAAGAAACCTAATTAAATTAAATTAAATTAAATTAAATAAAATACTTGTGCTTCTGGATTGGCAGCAGTGGCCGAAGCTGAAGTGTGAAACAGGAGGAGGCACAGACATCCTGACACGGGTCAGACCCTATTCCATCCTTCAGATCTGTAAAAAATCCTTCAGCAGGAGAATCCACCCCTTTCCTTCACTGCTGAGGAAGATCCTGTGCAGATTTAGAGCCTTGGCTCATGTTCTGGTGACAGAGCTGCACTGGGACCTTCAGCAGCTGAGCTGGGCCTCTGCTCCTAAACTGGGTTAGGAGACTAAAGACAAGCTAAAGAATGCTTAAAATCTTCCCTTTTCTATTTTTTCCTAAGTTAATCCCTGATTCCCAGTGTAGATTTGCTTTCCAGCTAAGTGTAATTTGGTATTTTTCCAGGAGCACAGTTATCTGTAAAGCACCAGCTCTGACTTTTTAAAGAGATGCTTTGGGATTGTGTTTATCATATTTGGGGGAGCCATACCTTATTAAGTGCTCTTTTTTTCTCCCTGCCTGAAGGTTGAAAATTTTTTTCTTAAGTACATCAAAGCTAGAAAATGACAGGGCAATTATTTATTTTAAAATTTATTCAATAGTGATCAGTAAACAGACACTCTCATACCCACTCAGCGTGGTTTGTGTATTCAGTTTGGTTTTGTGGGGGAGGATTGCTGTCAGTGAGAAGCTTTGACACCACGAGATTCTATTGACAGGAATTTGATCCCATCCTATTAGCTGAATTTGGGAGCAAATTTTGGCTCTGGAAATGGTATCAGTGGTGAGATGGTTGATTTTTTTCTTTGGATACCAACTGGCGCATCGTTCGTGCATGACAAAGAGCCAATGGTAAAATAGCTTCAGGGTTTTTTTTATTTTTTTTTTATTTTTTTATTTTTTTTATTTCAGGAGTTATATGAGTAATAGTATTATGTTTTTGCTGTTCATCTGTGAGTCCTGAGTCCTTTCTGTGCTGCTGCTCAGGAAAAGAAGAGACTCCAGAGCAGCCACGAGCTGGGACCTTCCTGGGATGGTGAAGGATTAAAGAACAGTCATGGGCTGGAACCTTCCTGGAATGGTGGGAGATGTGATTTTCAGCCTTCCAGTGTGGGGRAAAAGGGCTCTACAAGCTTTGATTTTGAAACTCAGCTAATTATTGTSCATAATTGAAGCTTGGGAAAAGAAAGGGAGTGTTAGCAGCTTACATGGAAGAAGGATGCCTCATTCTTGGTTACTGTTGAAGAAAGCAGATTAGAATGTAGAATTGATAACGGAGGTGGCTAGAAATTATAAGCTTTATTAAAATTGTAGCTTTTGTAAACTCACTAATTATGTTTTGATTACTAATGAAACAGCTATCTCTTAACTAATGTATGTTTGACACAAATGTATACTCTAGTTATTAAAGTAGATAAAAGAAACTTGTCCCACAATAAAGTCCTTCTTTCTCTCTGKTTTTTTCACCCACTTYTTGTGTATTTTGTATTTATTCTTTTTTATTGCTATTTAACCAGCAGTGATATTCCAGGATGATGAGGAAACAGAATCTGGCTCTGGAGAAGAGTTTTCTGATCTCCAGACTGTTATTCAAATGCACAGATCAATATAAACATCCCTATAACCTGCTTTTACACAACTGTGGGCATTCCTCTGTTGTCTTAGAATCTGCATTTTTAGGGAGTGAAACAAGGTGAAGGCTAGCTGAAATGACAAGAGCTTTCAGATTTCTCCCCTGGAAGAAGCTGAACAGTTCTCAACASTGCCTTGAAATGTTTTTTCCTGTGGGTCTGAGCCCATCCATAATTGCAGTGCAGGTATTTCACTGCTGTGTCTGATGAAAACATAACACAACAGGAATTCTGCAGGCAGATTTTAACATGACTGTGTGGTTTTATGCAAGTTTGTTAACTTTTTCTATTTTAACTCAGACAGGATGACGCCCTGAACAGTCACTTGTCGTGTGTCCACAGCCCAAAAAACCCCAGACAGGTTTTTGTGTGAAAAATTCATGCTCTGTATGTTGGACCAGCAGTTAAATGGATGGATATAAAAGCCTCCTTGGTGGGTTTTTTATTGTAGGATCCAATGCATTATTCATGACCCCAACCTGCCTTGGCAAGCTCAAATGTATTTCTAGCATTAACTCAGAGATGWATCCAAATCCAGAAACTCTGTGTGACACAGCATCCACCACTTTGATCCCACTCTCACATCTCTCTCAGTCACTGGGGAGGAAAGATGTGAATGATTCGCCTGAATGTTACTGGATTGGAAGTTTATTGTAGGAAAAAAAAAAAAAATTGTCTTTGGCTGTTGCCTTGCTAATTTATCTTCATTCCAAATGGTAAACATGTTGGTAAATGTGAATGAAAAGCCTCCAGAGTGTAAATAATAAATGCTTCTTCCAGCTGTACTGAGTGCTTTACGTTTTTGAAATGATGCCATATATTTTTGATTTTGCTTTTAAATGGATTGCATTGTTACACAGCACTGTGCTCTCTGCTCTACTCTTTGTCTGTGTTCCTCAGTGTTGATTTTATGTAATTACTGGYGTAAAACATCATATGCTGCAAATTAAACACCAACAAATGAAATGAATATTCAGGGAATCCTCAGCAGTTTGTAGTATTTTGTMTGAGCTCGGTGCAGATGTTTAGGATTTTCTCAGCTCTTGACAAATAATAGATGATTTTGTTTCAAATGCCTGCATTGTGAATACATTTATATGTTTTCTTACTTGGGAGAATGTTTGTGAATTTATCTTACCCGATTATAATTATTACATAAAATCCACACAAATGATTGTAGTAAGTGAAAYCAAAATGTGTCCCTTCCCTCCACCCCAACCCCATTTCTAACACAAAACTGACATAAATTCATTCAAGAATCCTTTGTCCCCTCCAGTTTGGGTTCCTGAATGTGTGAGGTTCACGTGAGTGTCTTAAGCACAAATATTTGAATTAACTATTTCTGTAATTCCTTTGAAAATCCCAGTACAGGGTTCCAGCAATCCCTTAGGGGGCAGACACGGGATTTTTTAACAGTGAAAAATGTGATGCCCATYGGAAAACCACAAAGTGAAATCTGAGGAGCAAAGATTGAGTTAACCYTGGGTTTTCTTGGCTGCTGCTGCGGTGTTTTTGGTCAGTATTTGTACAGATCTGAGGGTTGGTCAGCAGCAGAAATATCTGTGTTACCACTGAMCACAGAGCATTCTGATAATGTGGTGTGCTGGGGCTGCAGTGTATCCAAATAAAACTGTGGGCACTGCACATTTCAATAAAGGGTGAAAACAGAATTATTTCCCCCAGTAGTCAATTTGCATGACTCCTCTTTTCACAAGTAACTTCCAGTTGAGGACTAGAAAACAGRTTTTATTGTCTGTCAGCATCCTGTGGAGACAGAGTTCAACACAAAGAATATAAACCCAACTAGGTTGGTTTYTCTGCTGAAATGCTCTTTATTGTTTAAAGATGAAGCCAAAAGGTGTAAAGGAAAAATCCTGTGTTGGAAAATACTTCATGGGAGTCATAAAGCAACCAAGCAATACCAGCCTTTAACTTTTGCATTAGGTTTTCCTTTTTTAAATGTGAATAACTCTATTATTAATGTGAATTAATAATTCAATCCAAATTATTAAKGTGAATAAACCACTGTCTACAGTTTCTTTCCTGAATTTTCTCTGCTTTAGCAGGGATGAAATTCCAGACAGCCGCCTTCATTTCCTGAATGCAAGGTCATATAATGTGACTCTGCATTAAACAGTATCTGCAGATAGAAATTTGATAATGGCACACTAAAGATTATTGTCCCAGGGAGGTAAATGAGTATTTGAGCCATCTGTATCATGAGAAGTGTGATCAGGGCAAAAGTGCAAGGAGTTTTTCAAAAAAGGCAAAGGTTCAGCAATGAATGGAGAGCCTCAGCTGTTGGACAGTACAGTGAATTTAGAGCAGAGACKTGATCACATCTCCTTTAAAAGAAATGTCTTCTCTCTTTTTTTAGGTATAGGAAAATCTCCTGAGGAATTGGTCATACTCAGAGTGCAGAATGAGGTGCTCAGCTGCTGTTTATTTGCTGCTCTCTGGACATGTATTGCCTCAGGCTGTTCATTCTTGCCGAGGCATTGAAGTTCACAATTTCTAATGCTCCTTTGGAGGGCAAATKCATTTGATCTCTGCTTTGTGCTGTGCAGTGCTCTGGCCYCGTTTCATCATCATGAGTTAAATCCTCTCCAGAATCCTTCCAAACCTCCAAGAGCYYTGACCCAGCAGAACTTTAGTGGCTGATTTCCATTGTGCCCCAGGAATGTGTCCCCAGCTCTCCTTCACTGCAGCTTTGAGCTCTCCAGAATCCTTCCAAACCTCCAAGAGCCCTGACCCAGCAGAACTTTGGTGGCTGATTTCCATTGTGCMCCAGGARYRTGTCCCCAACTCTCCACTGCAGCTTTGAGCTCTCCAGAATCCTTCCAAAMCTCCAAGAGCCCTGWCCCAGCAGAACTTTMGTGGCTGATTTCCATTGTGCCCCAGGARTGTGTCCCCTCTTTGAGCTCTCCAGCACGGGATGAGGAACACRAAATCCTGAGCAGAACCAAGAGCAGGGCAGGAATTGYTGGAACCAAGCATTAATTGTGGAATAAAACCACGTGGACAATGAACAAACAGTGCTGGATGTGTGGACTCTTCCAGGATTTGGCTGCAGGACAGCAGATGCTAATGAGATGCTAATGAGATGCTAATGAGCTCCTGCACTGTTGGTGCAGAGGGCAATGAATGAACACTGTCCCCGCTGCTCTGCTGAGGTTTGGCCAGCTTGGCTTTGATCCATGACAAGTGTCAGGCTTGGTGCTGTGGCAGCTAATTGATCTCCAGCATTTGATATGCTAATTATTTCTTTCTGCGGTGGAAAAACACCTTTTRGATGCTTTGAGGATCTCAGAGGCGTGTTTGGAACTGGAAAGTAAAGCTGGTAATCTCGATTTCTGTCAGTACAATGTACAAGTGACTGAAGGCTGATATTGAGGGAATTTAGGTGGAAAATGCAAAAAAGAAGGCAGAAGTTGTTTAGTGATGCAGYTCAGGGCAGAGCAGGCTGTCCTGCACAGCCCACACAGAACATTGCTGGGAGCAGGGAATGCTCCTCTGCTCAACACTCTTTATGGATGTTCTTTTCTTGTCAGTAATTTGGATGGCATTGTTTTTATCATATTTCCTTAAGTAAGAGGAGGAAAAACAAATGGTAGAGCAGTGTAATTGAGTCACTGCCCAGTTCTCCTCCAGGACACCAAAATCCTGCAAGCAATGTGGAATCACAGCCCTGTTCTGGGCAAAGACAGATATATTTTTATGTGTTATACTTCGTTTCACGTTGAGCTTCTTCAGAACCTAAAGGGATTAAAGGGATCAACCACACATGGAAAATTGTTCTCCACAAAGCTCGTGTGTAACATACATCTCCCCTCAATATGCCATATAACGGCCTTAAAATACAAATATTCCTCCTGAAATGGTGCAGGGGGAAAATCTCCCACCCTCTCAGCTCCGTGCTCAGTTTGCTGTGCCAGGAAAAGCCTCATTAATGGCACTCAGTGATTAATTAGAGGCTGCTCTGTGGTGTGTGCAGAACGTTCTGACAGCTCAGTGATGCACCTTGGACTCATCTGCTTGCATTCTGTGAAATTGAGGGGTCCAAAATCATTTCCTCATGTGTGATTTTTGAGCTGTGCCTGAGTTTTTAAACCTCTGTCAACAAAAGCTCTCAGATAGTCCAGGTTGGCTTCAGATAAAGCAGGGACCTTTCCCCAGCCCAGCTGAGCTTGGAGCTGCCCTGCTTTTCTTAGGACGTGTGTTTAGGTTCATTAAACATTTGAGAAATGCCTAAAACACACTGAGTTATTCTGAGAAGGCTGGAGTGTTCTGGGTGAGCAGCACCAGGTAAATAAACACTTTATAAACTCTCACTAAAGAACATAAGCCAGGATTTGGCTTTGGGATGCTTTGGGACACAGCTCTGTCCTGGGCTGTGATTTAGGACCTGCTAACTCAGGTTCCTGCTCACCTGAGTGTKCCCTGGCTTGGAAGGAGTTCAGAGATAAATACACCTCCTATTTTTGCAGTTCCCCTGGACATTAGGGTCCTGTTTGGCCCTAGCCAYGATTTTTGAATGAATTGAAAATAAATCTCTGCAATAATGATAACTGTGGCTCAGGAGAATCACGTTGCTGTGAGAATGCACACCTGCTAAGACTCTGAATTCTGAGCTGTGATATTTCCTCTGCATTACTGAATATCTCATACAATTCCCAACCTTGTAAGCCACAAAGAACTACGCTGTAGGTAAAAGGTCTTGATGGCAGTTGCTTTTTAAGTGGCTCTTATGGGATAATCTCCTTGTCATAATCTGGAGCCCTCTGCTTGCTGCTCAGCAATCCTTCTTGGATCCAAGCTCCACTTACAACGAGGATCAATCCATTCATTGAAGAGTCCCAGAGCTGCAGTCAGCAATGCTATTTTCATCCAAGTTTTACCTTTATTTCAGCTGGAGGGGAACTGTGGAGTAAACCTGATTTTGTAATGAGTGCTCTCCCTCTGCCTCGCTCCACAGCAGCGCTTGCACTCGTTGTTTTTTTTGTAGATCCCAATCATCAAAAGCTTGTATCAAATCTCTCCAGGGAAAAAAGAAAAAAACAGTTACTAGGAACTAATTAACAGAAAGACTGCAGCCTCTAACAATGGAGAAGAGTTTTTGTTTTCCCAGCAATTGTTTTCATCACTGTTGAGATGCATCTACTGCATCTTGTAAAAATGGAGAGAAGATCTGGCCACTGAGCCCAGTGCAGTGTGATATAAAACACAATTCTGCTGGGTCAGACAAGGTTTTAAAAAGGTTAAACTAGGTTTTAAAAACATTCCCTTTATTTTTAGAATAATCCCTCCAGGGGCTTTCATTCATAAACAATGTTTTGTGTAAGCGCGACACGACCGCGCTAAGAATTAAATGGGGATGCAAATTAGGAAATATAATTTTGCAGAAAGAATAATATTTGTCGTTTCTTCATACATCAGAGATGAGATTTAAAAATCCCCTGATTTTAAGGATGTCACTCCTCTCTCCACAGCCTGGTGGGATCTCCAGCCAGGCCCATCTGTAGCTGTGCTGTGCTTTGATTTCCCAGCTCCAGCAGGGAAATCTCTCCTTTCCCCCTGCTCTGGCTCGCTCCCCAGGAGCAGGATTTCAACTTACACTTTAGGATTTGTGGCATTTCCTTGAGCAGCTCTGACTCTAAGCCTGTTATCAGATCAAACAACAGGAAAGAAATTCCTTGACTCCTTTGTCAGTGGTGGCTCAGTGGCTCAGTGTTGAATTATTTGCCATTGATCCAGGCTCAAACAGAGCCCCACATCAGCTCTTTGGGCTCAGGAACTTTGAGTTGTGGCTTTTGGAAAATATTGGGTGAAATAATTGTACAATCTAAGGTGATTCTCTCACTTTCACCCTGCAATTTTCACAGTCTATGAAATATTCTCGTACTCCCATAATCACAAATAACAATTATTTTGGAGTGTGATTAATAATTTACAGAGTTAGGGGAAAAATAGATGAGTAAGGCCCTTAGCATTGTGCAGCCTGATTGGATTTTGATGTGCAGACATGTAATTATTTTGAAATGCAAAGTGCTCTATTTTACCTTTGCTCATCRTTACTGCTAACACTTTGGATGGTTTTCTGAGAGCTTGCATTTCTCTAATCCTCAGTTATTTTTTAATAAATTCATTTAGAAGGGCTTTAGCTTCACAAGAACTGCTGAGAAAGTGATCTTTAGTTAAACCTGTGAGGTGCAAAAATCATCTGTCAAAGCAGATGTACAACATTTCTCCTGTTAATATCTCTTTGGCCTTTAATCCTATTTTTTCCAGTTTGTGTGGGCACTGACAGTTAACTCAAGTTTCAATCAAACCTTGACAAATAGGATTTTTACTGCCCTACAGTCAGCTTGTCAGCCAGTGATTTTTTTTCACACTGTTCAGAGACTCATTAGAGCTTTGTTCAGCAAGAATGTGGAACCTGCTCTTTCATAGTCCACRATATTGTTCACTGGCTGAAGATAATGGGTTTTACAGGCAAAATATTTTCCATTTTATTTGAAAATGAAATCTGTGTAATTTGCAGCTGCCAAATTAGAGGGTGAAAACATTGAAGTGGGATCTGCTTCACAAATTAAATCATTTAATGCAATTCAGTTAGTGATAGGTGAAATATTGCTAAGCACTTAAATGCAAAGAACTGATAATTTTAACCCTGCATTATTGCTATTTTGGTGTATGTTTGCTAATGAATACCCATCAGTCTGCAAAGAAAGAAATTTAGTCTGTGACATCATTTCATGAGGGCATTTTGTGTAAAAGATACTGAAAAAAACCMAATTAAATGTAGAATTACCAGTGAATTCAGATATTAGATAATAAAAATATRAATGGAAATAACATCATTACAATACTGAGTACTTGTATGTCAGTAGGGAATTAACTGAGTACTATAAACCACACAGAAAATGGCCAATCACTTCCCCAAAGGTTTTATAATCTTAAATGATGAAAAGATAACAGATTAAACCAAAATGGAACCGAGCAAGTGGCAGGAGGGGTAAGGTAAATCTGCTACGAGCATTAAAATAAGATAAAATAATTTAGAACTGTGCCATTTTAAATATGACTGCAGCCTTGCCAAACAGAGTGAGTACAATGACGAGTAAATATATTGTTRACAATTAAAATCTAAAAAGATTTGGGTTGGTTAACTCTTCTCCCACASAAGTGTAATTTGTGCAAATAATTGGATGAAATACCCTGCACGGGTCAATAATGGAGCTGCTCTCAAAGCCTCAGTACTTCAACTGCTGGGGTAAATGAACTAATTTCCAGATTTGCTATCAAATCTGGCCCAGCTGTTTGATCTGCAGCTGAAGTTGTATAACCCTTCATTTTGTGATCTTTTCTTGGGTCAGTCTTCCTCCATCTGTGCACATTCCAGTTTTTGAAAAAAAAAAACCACCTCCACACACAATGACTTCTTTTTTCCCTTGGCCTGCCAGAACTTTCGGGATGCTCTCCATGAATCATCACTTTGTCMCACTCATTAGAACTGGAAATGAAACCTTTTGAGGTGAGTTGGGATCATCTCAGAGCACCTGGAGCTCTGACATTTCACGTGTCAGATGGGCACAAAGGCATTTCTAATGCTCAGGCACAGATTGAGGCACAAAAACAATGAGGGAGAAGGGAAATTCCTGATGGGAGAACTCAAAATTCTCACTCTGCTCCTGCCAGAGCTGACAAACCAATTCACCCCCATCAAAGCCTGGGCTGCTCTGCAGTGATGCTCTGTGATGCAAAGGTGCTCAGAGATGTTCTGTTCTGCCTTTTCTCCTGATCTCTCATCTCTCACGGGTTCTTCTCTCTCTTCCTTTGTCCAAGGCCGGTACATGACATTCTCTTCTGTCAGTTCTAGCTCTAAATCCAAGGGTGGATTTCTGTATCAAAAATAGAGTTGATGCAGCAGATGTCAGTGAGTGTGAGTGAGCATCTTGCACAGGGAGCTGTGCACAGTGAATGACTGCTGGAAATGTGGATTTGTGCTTTGTGGAGTTGTGCAGGTATGAACGACTGCCACAAACATGTATTTGTGATTTGTGTGACTGTGCCATGCAAAAAAGGAATTTCTAATGCTCAAGGGGCACCATTTCCCAGCCAGCAACAAGGAAACCATTGACTGGTTTCCCTGGACTAGGACTACTAGACTTTAATTTTGATACTTTAATTTTGCTACTGGACTTTAATTTTGCAGAATTTGGAAGATTTCAAGGGGCTGCCCCAAAGTTATTGCCTCAGATACCCAGCAAAGCTTGGGCTGGGATAGTTCTCACCCTGCAGAATTCAGAGATGCAACAGGATAGAATATTTTTATTCTGCTCCTGTGCAGAGCACTGATTCCCCTGCAATGGATTTTAATCTCTGCAGCTCTGTCTGAGGCAATAATCCGTGTGGGAATGGTGCTAATGGAGTCTGCAGAGAGGAAATGCCTCTCACGTGCTGCAGAAAGAGGTGTGATAATGGATCTTTTCACAGTGGCATCTTACTCTTCAAAAATCACCAGAGCTAGGTGCACTGAGAATTTTGAAAAGAAACTTGAGCAATAAATATCCAGATCCGAACATGTAAAAGCATTTGATATGTTGAAATATGTTTTACATGTACACAGATTTATCTCCAGCCAAATTCTGTGATTTGCCTCGCTCTTGGAATTGGACAAAATTCACACAATTTCAGTGAAACGTGCATTAATAATAATCGAGTAATAAAGGTGAAGCTCTCAGGGTTTGTGCTCCACAGAGCTAACCTATTTCACTTCTCAGATTTATTTCTAAGCCTGGCATTTTGGGCTAAATGTCTGCAGAGCCCAGGAAGGGAACAGGTCCTGCAGTGGCTGACTCCAGGGTGCCAGATTTTGGTGTTTTTGTCCCAAAAAGTCCTTTTGTCACCAGCAGCTTTTGGGAATGCTGCAGGCACTGAGCTCTCTTTCAAGTACCTGATGTTCTCTCAAAGTTCCTGCAGTGAATCTCTCTGACAAAGGTGGTTTTTACAGTGAGTTCTGTTTTTCCTTCTGCTAGAAGGAAGATCATCCGAATTAATGATTCTCAGAAAAGTGATGCATCATTGAAATGATCTGGAGAAACCCTGAATTTATTCAGATCAATAGAAAGAATCCTAGTGGCTTAAAAGCGAATCCATTTTTCATTTATGATTTTCATAGACCAGCCTAAGACAGGGAAAGAAAAAGGGAGAATGTCCCTTAACGATTGGTTTATTCTAATATTCTATTTTATCCATAAAAATGATGTAAAATGGGAATATAAAAAACACCTGAAGTGTGATGAACCAAATCCTCATGCTGCAATTCCCTGGATGCTGTGAATTTTAACTTCTGCAGGCAAACCAGAGTTTGGTATCTTTTCTTTCTCCTAAATTTCCTGGCATTAAAACTTGCCAGATACCAAATTTTTGGGACACGCTTAAAAACTTTGGAGTTCAGTTTAGTGGCACCTCTCTAATGAGTAGCCAGGGGACTTTTATGCAGTCAGAAATAGATATTAAAGAATAAATACAGAGTCAGATCATAGCTGATTACTTCAGCAAATGTATTAAGAAGATGCTGAAAAAATTGCACAATTTCAGGCTTCATTGCGGGAGAATAGTTTTCTAGTTAACAAATAGCTAGTTAACAAACTAGTGAAGAAAATGGAATAAATTAATTGGTATGACCTAGCTGATATAACCAGTGCTCTAATATAAATAATTATCAAGTGCCTTCGTGATGCACAATCCTACAGGAATAGAAAACTTCTGCCTGCTGTGAGTTTGTAATCTGAGAAGTGCTTAGGAGGTATAGAGAAATTAGATTTTTTTTTTTTTTTCAAATATCCCTGCTTACTGACAAAGCTGAACAGCTGGTGCTTTTGGACAATTTTTTGAACAATTTTTGAACAATTTTTAAGTTAAATGTTTAACTCCCATTACAGTAAGAGCTGAATTTCTAAGTCACCTATAAAAAGGACCTAAACTTTACTCTGTAGGTCTAATTTAAGTCAGGCCATCCAGCTAATTTAGACCAATATTTTACTGAGCATCTGGATAATAATGAGTGGAACAAACCTGAAATACCAAAAAAAAGAAGAAGGCAGCTTTTCATCTAAAGTCACTTGTATGCTGCCTTTCACATTCTTAAGCTATCCCTTATAAAATGAAACAACCTCTTAATTTATTTAGAAGTTTTGGCAAAATTGTTTTATTGATAGTAGCCAGGCAGATGTGTGTTAACAAAGATTCAGATCCCCTGAAATCCAGACCTTCATCCCAAAATAAACCCTTTATATTATTGAGAATCCCACTGCATTTTACATCGAGGTGTTAGACTCATCAAAGGCAGACAGCAGCGAGCATGCAAGTGCTGCTTCCAAAGAGAATAAAGCCCTTTTGAAGGCAATGGAAACTGTCAAAGTGAAATTAAAAATTAAAAATCCATTCTGTGGGCTGCTGACACGCCAGGCTGCCTGACAGCCACCGAGGCAGGAGTTTCAAATCCCTCTCAAATGCACCTGGAGTCACCTAAACTCTCTGTGCTTCCCCCTCTAACCCAAACAACTTTTATCCTACAGTGAAATATCACCACAGTGCCTGTGAACTGATCATCTTGGCCATAAGGAAAARCCCCATCCTTTTTGAAACATCTCCAGTGATCAAGTATTCAGCCAGCTTGTGCTTTAGCATGTGATGTATTGATGTAAAAATGATGAAATTTCTTGGAATTTCAATGATTTATTATTTATGATAATGTACTGCTGCGTGCCACACTCTCAAAATGAAGATTTATRTGGCCTTCACCATGAAGAAACACTGCCTGCAGTCACAAGAAATGTTTCAATAAAGGATTACATGCGTTGAATTTCGGTCTTAGGATCTTTAAGTGGGGTAAAGTGGGGTGATTTATGTTGTTTGGGTTCATAGAGTCACAGAATCATGGAAARGACCAAAGGGATCATGGAAATGCAGCTCCAGGGCTCTGCTCACAATCCTCTCCAACCCCACTGTGTGCCTGAGAGTTTTGGCCAAAGCTCCTTGAGCTTTGCCATGCCATGGCCCTGGGGAGCCTGTTCAGTGCCCAAACACCCTCTGGGTGATATTTTTTTCCCTAATATCACCCTAAACCTCTCCTGACACAGCTCCAGCCATTCCCTTGGGTCCTGTCCTTGATCCCAGGGAGCAGAGATCGGAGCTGCCCCTTCTCTGCCCCTCGTGAAGGAGTTGAAAACCTCAATCCTCTCARTCTCCTCCAGGCTGAACAGACCAAGTGACCTCAGCCACTCCTCTCCAGACCCTTCCCCATCCTTGTGCCTTCCTTTGGACACTCTCTATTAGTTTAATGTATTTTTCACATTGTGGTACCCAAAATGCACCAGACTGGCAGTGAAGCTGCAGCAGAACAGAGCAGAGGAGGGCAGGGCAATCCCCTCATTTTCCTCCTGAAAACACTGAAGGACCACAGAGAACATTAAGAATGTTAAAAACCACAATGGATCGTTCCTGTTTTTCCATGCCCTCCACTTTTGATAGCCCACTGTGTGATAACTGGCGTTTCTGAGTGTCTGTTTTGGGATTCTTCTCTCTTTTACTGACCTCCCCTGTCAAGAAGAAACAGTAGAGTAATAAAGGACAATTCTTTTGTTGTCATGAGCAATTTACCATCATATASCTCACAGAACCCTGGCAGTCAGATGTTTATTGCTTGCTGCTGCTTGTATTACTCCTCAGCCTGCCTGAATAAGAGATCATGACAAAAATCCATCTATAATTAAGCAAAACCTTCAAGCTACACATTGTTTGAATTTAAAAGGATGCGACGCCTTTATCACTGTCATGCACTGAGTCAAAACCTGTTTGGAACAGCTCTGAATTGTAAAATGGGCTTTAAAATCAAAGTTTGAAGTTTAGTTTGAAGTAATGTGAGGTTATTTGCACAGGGTACCATCACCATTCATATCATAGAGGGTAGAACTGATCTGTACAACAGCAATGGACTACTGCTCTCCTACAGGGTAAATCCAACATTTTATAATTGCTTTTTTTACCTWTTTCATACCACTTGACATGAAATTTGGGAGAAATGAGCTGTAATGCAGTACAGATACGATTGATTAATCTTACATATAGAGCAAAAATTTTGGTATGTTATTCTGTATAAGCTTTAATATTTCTTTGACTTCTGTGGACTGGAAAGACCCTGTGTGGGTGGGTGAGAGCTCCTGGTGCTCTGCATGATCCTCCTCAYTGCAGCTTCCAGGGTTTTCAGCACCTAAGGGATGGAGCTGTTGATTTGGGCAGGATTCAGTGTCTGAGCAGCATTAGTCAGCTCTGCACTCGAGTGGGAAGGTTTTCATTCATCCAGGAAGCTGCACAGCCTCCTGAGACCTGCTTTCCAGACAAAGGCAGTTCAGACACAYATCGGAGCTTCTGGCACTTTTTGAACTTTGCCTGCCCCCGGWGTTCTCTCTCCTTGAATAAGCAACAGGAGCTGCATCTCCCTTGTCTGGCTCGACAGTGGCTGCAGCTGCCTTTGACTCGTGTGGGTTTAAACAGGGCATTGCTGGAAGACYTGAACAAATAACCTGGAATCCATGAAACCATCAGGTTTAACTGGCCCTGAAAACTGGCCCACTCACTCCTGAAAACTTGTTAACTCATTCAGTAACAAAGAAATTCCCAGCTATTTTCAATTACACATTCTTTATTCTTTATTTTTATTCATTATTGTTAAAAAAGCAATGTATTTCAGAGTAGGACCTACTCACCCTATGGTAAAATGTCTTTTCATCTCCATATATAAACTTTCTAAAAATCTGAAGTTCTACTCAAAGATTTAGGAGTCCTAAGAGCAGCCTCTGCTGATGCATAAGGAAATTGTTTCTGTTTTTCCAGTGGAGGTACAAGAAGTTCGCAAGAACTGTTCAGTGTGTGCATGTCACTTGGAAAATTTAAAAGCCTGAATGGATTATAAATTTAAAATAACTCAAATAATTAAGGGGATCAGCATTAAAATATTGGATGCGGGGGGATCCAGGATGGGCGCGGGGGGATGGAGGGTGGACATTGGGGGATCCGGGATGGACACGGGGGATCCAGGATGGACATTGGGGGATCCGGGATGGACACGGGGGATCCAGACTGGACACGGGGGGATCCGGGATGGACATTGGGGGATCCAAACTGGACATTGGGGGATCCGAGATGGACACGGGGGGATCCGGGATGGACATTGGGGATCCGGGATGGACATTGGGGATCCGGGATGGACACGGGGGATCCGGGATGGACACGGGGGATCCGGGATGGACATTGGGGGATCCGGGATGGACACGGGGGTAACAGGTTGGATGCGGGGGGATCCAGGATGGACACGGGGGGATGGAGGG
>NW_026623853.1:222188-232721 GCF_030028575.1 Malurus melanocephalus | reverse complement strand
CCCGGCCCCGCCCCTACTGACGTCCCTCCAATCATCGCGCGCGGCGCGAGCCGGGCCCCGCCCCCCGCGCGCTCGCTGCCCATAAAACCCGCGGGCGGCGCGGAGCGCGGGAGCGGCGTGAGGGGAGCGGGACGGGACGGGACGGGACGGGCGGCGGGACCCGCTCCAGGCACCGCGGCTCGGCCCCGGCCGCTCGCCAGCCGGCATGCTGCTCGTGGCCGCCGGGCTCCTGCTCRCCGTAGCGGCGGGCGGGCGGGGGTCGCCGGCCGCGGAGCAGGAGAGCCCTCCGGGCAGCCGCTTCGTGTGCACGTCGCTGCCGCTGGACGCCGCCGGCGCGGGCTGCCCGCTGCCCCCCGTGCCCATGCAGGGCGGCGCGCTGCCCCCCGAGGAGGAGCTCAAAGCCACGGTGCTGCAGCTGCGGGAGACCGTCCTGCAGCAGAAGGAGACCATCGGCAGCCAGCGGGAGGCCATCCGGGAGCTCACCGGGAAGCTGAGCCGCTGCGAGGGCGCCGACGGCAAATCCGCCTGGAAGAACGAGGTGGGCAAGGGCAAGGACACGATGGGCGACCTGCCGCGGGACCCGGCGCAGGTCATCGACCAGCTGAGCCGCACCATGCAGACCCTGAAGGACCGGCTGGAGAGCCTGGAGGTAGGGCTTACCGTCTAGCGGGCACTTCGGGCACGAGTGGTGCGCTAAATCCTTACAGAGAGAGAGATCCGAACTCTCGGGGGCTAGCCGCTCGGCTGGCCTGGCGCGTTCTTTTGGTTGTTTATCGGCTCGCTTTAGTGGCAAAACCCCTAAGGGGCTGCTCTTGGATGTGTTCTCCCGCTGCGTGGGGGGAGATTATGGTTTTTCTGCTTGTCACCAGCTTAGTTTCTGTATTAATATGTGCAAATCTCTCTTTCTGGGGATGTGRCTTCATGGGGTTTGAGGTACAAAGCTGACGTCTTGGGCAGTAAGACCTGGGCATATGGTGCTGAACAGACCAGTAGTAATGAGGAGATTGTGCTGGGCAGATGGTGCAGATAAGATGATGTACTTAGAGCTGACATAGAATGAAAAGARCCCAATTCTGTGCGCCTCTGAGCAGAAAGGGGATTTGGTCCAAGCCCACCGATAAGTGATTTCCATGAGCCTTTTGGACAGTGCCCATGGTTTGAGTGCTGCTCTTGGAAATGTTTCATAGAGAGGATTCTC
Source organism: Malurus melanocephalus (assembly GCF_030028575.1). Taxonomy (NCBI): domain Eukaryota; kingdom Metazoa; phylum Chordata; class Aves; order Passeriformes; family Maluridae; genus Malurus; species Malurus melanocephalus. Next base: position 231,523 of record NW_026623853.1, on the reverse strand, counting down.
ACAGGGTTTGTGCTGATGTTGTTTTGCTTTTCACACCCGAAAGCCTCACATGTTGTGCCGCTGTCCTCCAGTCGGTGCTGATGTGAGGATGGCGAGTAACTTCCGAAAGGCTGTTCTGTCAGAGCTGCTTTGCAAGCACAGTTTTGAATGAGCTCTTAGTATTAAAAGCCTTTTATTACTACTGCTGTCTTTCTGAAGCATTCTTTTTAGGGTTGTAGAAGAGAAACTCCTCTAGAATTACACGGTGGGTGGAAACATCGTTTTGTTAGTATCTTTAAAGATGCCAGTGTTATTTGAGAGCATGAGGTGCCTCTCTTTTTCAGTTTGAATAAGAATACTTTCACTGGTTCGTACTTACAGTTGCTTTAAAGAGCATCTGACTTTGGTAAATCTGCTCGCAAAGTAGCTTATTTTTAAATCTAAAATAGAGTGATAGTTTTTCTGTTTATTTATGTTGGCCATGTCACTAACAATAAGTAAAGCAAAAATTGACTGATGTGCCMCATGTATAAATACTAACAGAGAATTGCATCAGACCTGCTCCCTACATTGATTTTATTGAACTTAATTGTATGAAAACTCCTTCATAKGAAGTGCTGGAAGCGTCTACCAAAAATGCCCTTTTGTTTCAGGACCTGTTTAGCTACAGTGCTGATAAAAGCACTGAGCATGACAAGTGCTAAAAAGCAACRCTCTCTTGCTGGAGAGCTCCGTGATCTTACTTTCCTCCTCTGAATCGGGAGCACATCTGTGTTTCTCAGATTCCGTTTCAGAAATAACAATTGTTTTTTTGTTTCTGCTTTGCCCTGAAGCACCAGCTCAGAGCCAACGTGTCCTACGCAGCCCTGCCCAGTGACCTGCGGGAGATGCTGCAGCGGCGCCTCGGGGACCTGGAGCGCCAACTCCTGAGCAAAGTGGCCGAGCTGGAGGATGAGAAATCCCTGCTGCACAACGAGACCTCAGCCCATCGACAGAAGACAGAGACAGCCCTGAATGCATTGCTGGAAAGAGTGTCTGAATTAGAGAAAGGTAATTGCTCAGAATCCAAACACTTCCACACGCTGATTAATTTTGTTTACTACATCCAGAGCAGCAGACTAAATGTGAGCCTTGAAGGAAAGGCATTAAATACTGGGCTAAATAGTAGGTGAYAGTGCAAATACTTGGATTCTCCTTTTTCTTTTGTCACAGGCTTCTTGCTTGACAGGCAGTTGCCTGGCCTTGGCTTGCTGTCTCTTAATTTGGTGTGTGTGGGTGGCCAGGATGAAACTCTTAGTGTTTGTGGGATGGAAAGATCTATAAGSAGGCAAGTGGAAATAGGAATGAGTATGACATGGGTGTAAATAGCTCCATAATGTCAGGCACACATCTAAGTAGAGCTGCCTTTATTTGGACTGAGACTCACGGGCTAAATTTAATCAGCACAACTGCCTTTGATGTAGTGAATGGCATTTTATACCAGATTGGTTTCCTGCTGCTTTGCAAGTATTGATGGCCACCTTTGCTTTTGTTGCTGGTTATGGCTTTGGGTAACTGCAGATACTTGAATTGTGCCCTGTTCTAAACTTGCAGCCTTCAGAGTTTACAGTAGATTACACACGGTCCACTGGGGGACACTCTCGTAATCCTAGTCATTCATTCTGATTCTAGGTTTAATTATTACTGAGCTCTCTCTGCTTGAGTAGAGTCTGTTTATTTGAATTACAAATGTCTGTGGAAGTGACTGGAAACACAGAATTCTTTCTGYATTGACTGTGCAGGTACAGAGTGGACTGTGTAGGACTGCAGTAAATATCACTGCCCAATCCTTAAATGATTTTCCAAAGTGAATAACTCTCTGCTTAAAAGCAGCTTAATGACCATGCCTTCAAAATGGTACAAACATGCATATCTCATGAATTTAGAAATGCAGCCTAATGGACCCATTTGTGCTATACTGTATCTTTTCTTCTTTCATCTAAAAAGTGTGAAGGAGAGAAAAGGGAGGGAGGATCCTCTGCTGGCTCGTTTAGTATTTTCTGAGAGCCAAGATAAAGCCTAACCTGCAGCTGAGGTTCTGAAGAATTAGTGGCCTGTTAATGCCTTACGTGTCGAGTATAGATAGTCCTTGTCTCTGAGAGATGTGACTCATATCAGAAAGAGAGAGTGGTGGGAGAAGGAGAATGTGTAATTCACTTAGGCCAAAAATAACCTGTTCCCACCTTTATTTTTTGTGTGGGGAGTGAGGGCTGTCTTAAGTCTCCAGAGAAGTGAAGAATTTGGGACAGGAACCAAGATACAGTCTTTTAGTTGTGTAATTTGCTCTCTTACTGTACAGCTTAGCTGTTCTTGTTCCTCTGTCAAATCAAAGTGAGGACAATAATGATCTAAGAACACTTTTTTGTGTATTAAATGCAGAAAACATTTGATCTGACCTCATTTGAAAATAGTGTTTCTATTGTGTTTTTATTTAAAATGCAGTATTGTTTAGCATTTCCTYCCCACAACTAATCTGAGTTCAGAAGCTCCTCATGGTCCTGAGATTAAATAACCACCTCACCTTGAGGTGACACTGAGCTTTGGCTTTGATCTGTAGYTTTGACAGCTGTTTTAGTTACCAGTGGAGCAGAGGAGTTTAAAACTGGTACAGCTGTTGTGGTTCCCAAAGATYTCTCTTAATTCCTTCACTGGTTGTCTCCATTGACAGCAGGAGTTGATGCAGTAGAGAAAGCAGGAGGGATAATCCTGGTAGTGCCTGGATTTCAGTGTGATTCCTGGCTTTGCTGGAGGTACAAACAGGTCATTTACTACATCTGAACCTATTTTCTCTRTCTCTGAAAGGGAATAACAATTTTTCTTGCCCATCTAGTCCAAAAATACTTGCTCCTTTAATGGAGTAATTTGTTTTTTCTATRTGAGGTTGGTTGCAGCAGCCTCATGGATGATGTTCAGCATTAACCCTAAGACCCTGTTTTTTTTTAATTGCCTAGATTTTAGAATATTTCAGGTTTTGGTCAGATCCAAGAAAAAAAAGAAGCTTTTTCTTCTCCCACCCCCTCATTCTGTGCAAAATGCAGCCAAAACACTTCAGTTGCTTCAGAGAATGGGAACTGAGAGAATGATTTAAAGTATACAGATGAGAATTGTGGCAATCTTTTGTGACAACAGCTTTTCATTTGGACTGGAGTGTGAAGTTTGGCAAGGAGATTGAATTTGTTTCAGGAATGTGAGCAAAGGAAATGAGTGAGACTCAGGAGACTCAGAAGAACAGAATTTGAAAAAGTTGAGGATGATATTGCTACAGAATTGGGGTTTTATTTCGTGGCACAATGTGGGATTTATTTCTTAATACTTAACTCTAGAAAATTTCTTGAAATCATCTCTATCAGAAGTACACAAATATGTGAGGTAGCATATTGTAACTTCAGACAGTTTTGGTCTTAATGGTTCTCAGTTTTCTGAGCAAGCCTGGCATATCTCCCTGGTTTTTATTACCTCTTTTAGGAAAGCTAGATAATAATTTCTGCTTTTATATTAAATCAAGTGTCTTATCTTTCCATAATTCATAGCTTGATATTGCATTTTTAATTCACATCATTTTGAACTCTTCAGATCATGTTCTGTTTAGTTGATGGGACAGAAACCAGTTTTATTGAATTTAGCTGCTTTCTRGACTATGTCAGTATAATCTTATTTCAGATTTGCTGCCCAAAATGAGAGGGTCARTCTGTTTCTTAGCCTGAGATCTTAACACAGGGATGCTGCTTGTGGAGCAGTAGTAGGAAAAGAAATCCTGGTTGTGAAGCACTGGGATGCTTTAATGAGCTTAGCAGAGAATTAATTTCACTAACAGTAAATGTGTTTTAGACCAGTTTGGATTGTTTGAAATAGAGAACCCTCCAGCCATGAGCTAGGCAATGAAGAAGATTGCCTGCCATCTATTCTCGTGCTCTAAATGGGCAGAAATAAACTAAATGATTATCACAATGTGGATAAAATCTAGTTGTACTTCCACGTGCTGCTAAATCAACATTCAGTGAGATTTCACTACTACTCCAACACACTTTTTTCCTTGCACTCTCTAGAGTGATGAAAGCTGCAAAGATTATCAATATCAATTGTGYCTTAACCTGAATACCAACCCATGKTTCTGCTTGATGTTAAAGGTTTTTYCTGCTCTCTGTRATTCCAGGTAACAGTGCTTTCAAGGCACCTGATGAATTCAAGGTCTCCCTTCCCCTCCGCACAAATTACTTGTACGGGAAGATCAAGAAGACTCTGCCAGAGCTCTACGCCTTCACCGTGTGCTTGTGGCTGAGGTCAAGTGCTTCTCCTGGAATTGGCACTCCCTTCTCTTATGCTGTTCCTGGGCAAGCCAATGAAATTGTGCTCATAGAGTGGGGCAATAATCCAATTGAACTGCTAATTAATGATAAGGTAAGACTTGACCGACCCTTCATGTCAGGGTAACCTTTCCTCTACTGCAAGAATTGTTACAGTATTTCTTTGAASTGTAGAAGTGAGACTTGTTAAAATGAGCTTTGCAGAGAACAGAGCAGAAGGCACATAATGGTGTGGTTTTGTCATGCTTAGTGACTGAACACCCGTTTTTTCAGATTTTGGGTACAAAAAGTAGCAATTGTCTCACACTGCTTCATACCTCTGGTTTCTGACAAGCTTCAGAATGAGGTTTGAAGGTAACAAGGCCCATTGAAACTGGCATTAAAGCAGTCCATAAATGCTTCCTTTCCTGCAGTTAGGTTTCCTGGTAACTCACTGCTCTCTGAGGGATCAGGTGTTTACTMCACAACTCGGGTTCTTCATCTTGTGGCTGATTATGGACTTGTAACAGTCCTACCATCCTCCCAGATCAATAAACCAATTACTTTTAGTGGTTTGTGGAAGAGAAGCAAACTTGAGTCTGCTTATCTTTAGCAATAACTTTTTCCTCTTCAATATTATGTCTGTAGTGTCAATATTCTGGGATTGATTGTTCCACATCACAGCTCCTCCATAGCCCAATGCATTTGTGTCTTGATGTTGACCTGAGTAAATTTTCAGATTGAACTCCTAAAGAATCATAATTCCTCCTTATTGTGAGACCTGTGAAACAGTTCCCACGAGTTTTCCTGGTAGCAGACAGATCCCTTTGTCAAATTTGTTGCTGCAAATGATGCTGGCAAACCCCAGATTTTAAKGGGAACTTAACAGGAACGCTGGGTGGAAAGTTATGAGTAAGAATTGAGATTTAAACAGCAAAGCCACWGGTTAATATGCAGGATGGTTGGTCTCTTCTACCAAGCAACAGGAAAAGAGGAAATGGCCACAAGTTGTGCCAGGGGAAGTTTTGATTCAGTATGAGGAGGAATTTCTTTGCTGAGAGGGTTGGCAAGCACTGGAATGTGCTGCTGTGCAGAAGAGGTGACACTTGGGGACATGGGTGAGTGATGGCCTTGGCAGTGCTGGGTTAATGGTTGCACTTGGTGATCTTGGAGGGATTTTCCAACCTAAATMATTYTATGATTCTGTGGAATCCTACCAAGCAGGATGTGAACTAACTTCTGCCTCTAAAATGTTTGTTTTGAGGGCAGAGTAAATACTGTCCCTCTTTACATGTTGGGCTTGAAGTCTAGATTTGGGTTTTCACATGYCTTATTCTGCTTTTTATAGGTTGCCCAGCTCCCTCTCTTCATTAGTGATGGAAAATGGCATCATATCTGCATAACATGGACAACCAGAGATGGAATGTGGGAAGCTTTTCAGGACGGAGAGAAGCTTGGCACTGGGGAGAACCTTGCACCTTGGCATCCAATTAAACCTGGAGGTGTCTTGATCCTGGGTCAGGAGCAGGTGAGTGAATGACAGGGTGTTCCAGGGTTTAAAGAAAAACAAAACTCCCCAAACAAACAAGAGCTGTGAGATTTTCTCTGTTAAACACCTGGTCCACTTGTGTACACAGTATCAGAAAGGCTGGAACAAGGCAACAAATAATTAATGCAATCCCAGACTGGTATATTTGTCTAATTTATTAAATATTTGGAATATTCATGTTGTTGTTAAGAAGTCCTGTTAGAATGTTGAAAAAAACTCAAAGGATTTTGAAGCAAATTAACATCTGATAAGTAATTGCCTGTGAATTGTGTGGCTCTTGGCTTCACATTTTTTCTCTACCTGTATTATTCACTTACTAAAAACAGTAAATTTGTAACAAGTAGCAGGAAATAGCCTTTCTTTGGGATTCCCAACTTCACAGTGGAGCAATGAAAAATTAGTTTTGTCTTGATATTGATTTTAGAAGCTACTTGTCCATGACATAAATGACAGAATGGCAAGTCCAGCATCCTGATCCCCTCTGCAGAGCAGATGCTGCAGCTCAGTGCTGAGTGCCTGGCAGGGTTTCTGTGTCTCTGTGATGCCATTTTCCTGCMCTGTGCTTGGCTGTGTGCTGTGCTCTCAGCTCCATGTCAGTGTGATCACCACCAGTGAGTGATTCCTGTCCTTGGGTACTGAATGCAGCGAGCAAACACTTCCAGGCTGATGCAGTGGCAGTTTGAATCCCTCATTTGTTAGAAGCAGATAAAGCCTTTGTGTTTAGAGCCAAAGATCACATCTTACAGGCCCTGCAGACAATTGGCCAAGGGCTGCAGTTGTGGTTTAATCTACAGCCATAAAGCTTTCAGGGTAACCTTGCACATCTATGCTGCTCTTGCTGGACKTGTCCTGTGCCAAGCTTGCAAAGTGGCTCTTGAAGCAGCCTCAAAATGCAAAGCTGCCTTCCTGCTCTGCTGCTGGGGGCAGGGCTGGAGATGTGCAGCCTTTKTGGGATGTTTTGCAGTCACCACTGTTTGCCTTCAGTTGGTTTGATACGATTCAGGTTGGAGCTTTTCCTGTTCCTTGGAAATCCTTGTTGAGTGTGGCCCTTTTAGAAACTTTAACTTGTTCACCTCTGTGACCTGACTCTGTGCCACTTTCTGGCAGTGGGGCAGGGTGGGGAGGGACTTGAARTTTGAAGAAGACAATGCCAAAATAACCTTCTCCTCTAATCCAAACTCTCCTGTGCCCAAAGGACACGGTGGGAGGAAGATTCGATGCAACTCAAGCCTTCGTTGGGGAGATGAGCCAGTTCAATATATGGGACAGGGTGTTGAAAGCTGAAGACATCATGAATATTGCCAACTGCTCCATCAACATGCCTGGCAACATCATCCCCTGGGTGGACAACAACGTGGATGTGTTTGGAGGTGCTACTAAATGGCCTGTGGAGACCTGTGAGGAGCGTCTGCTCGACCTGTAGCTGTGATCACTCCCCATCCAAGTGCCCCCTTTAGTAGGACAATCTCCTGTGCAATCTAAAGCACTTCTTTTTCTCCTTTCCCTTCCCCAGTCTCAACCCTTATTGAAAGAAAAAAAACAATTGAGTAAACTGCCTCAGTGCAAAGATAGCTGCTAGTTTGGGGCATTGAGCCTGACTATGAAAGGAGCACTTCTTGCTTTCTTCTGGCCTGATCCAAAAACAYGCTTTGGCCTGCAGCAGCCTTTGTGGGCCTGAGCTTAGAACATCAGCTCTTCTGCAGGGAGGAGAGCACTCTGCACCCTCAGGTTCCTGGTGATTTAACAGGCTAAATGGGAACCCTTCCTTCCAGTCTCTCCTCTGAATTGAAGCCATTCTTTTATAGCCCTTTTTAAAAAAAAAATAAAAAAATCTCTTAATCCTTACACTGCAGTGGTTATGGTGCAACTGTGGGTAGAGCAGAACAGCCACTGTCTGAGTGCAAGGCTTTTGCTTTTTAATTTGCAGATTAGAAATCCTTGTTTTATGATAAAGAGGTGATGTATTTGAGACACATTGTACCAGTTCAATTTGAAGAAAGGGCTGTTGAATCAGCACAGCTCCAATGAGGCAGAGGTGCTTCAGGTGAGGTTCTGTCCCAAAGCCTTTCCTTTGCTAGCCAGGATCACCCAGCTGGGTGAGAGATTGTACTTGTATTTCCTGTGGGCTGAATGTACTGAATTCCTACTGACCTGGCTTGTAAACTTTTCTCCATTGTTTCTCTTGCTTCAGTCAATGTCTTTATTTTTTTTTTTAAATATACAAGCTGTGATTAAGTGAATTTCCATTTTGTTTTGCTTTGAAAGGCCTTTTTATGAGCAAGTGCCAAAGTTCAGTTTCTGCTTGCTGAGAATTGCTCTCTACTTTTCCAGCATAAAAGTCTTCTGCACTGGTTTCTATGTTATTACAATGGTCCAATGTAATATGAARATGTGCTGCTTTTTCAATTCTTGTTGACTGTCTCTTCTGTAAGCACTGGGCTGACTACTATATTTTTTTATCATTTTCTCTCAATATTTTGCAAACAATGTTGCTGTTTCCTTGGCATTGATGTGACTACTTGGTTTGTGGCTCGCAGATAGCAAATGCACTGTAATGGGAAAGAGTTAATACTTTTGTTATTTAAAAGAAAAAGGATTTAAAGGGGGGGGAGGGGGAATTTATAAAGCTAAATATCATATTTTATTTTTCATATGTTTGAATTGTAAGAATAATATGGTGACAGTCCCATTTGTAGGGTAAAGTTACATATTTCCATGAATATGTAGTATGCTGTTCTTAAAAGAAAATTCTTATAATGAACTTTTAATTAAAATGCACTGTAAAATGAGACTCTTAATTCTTTTATGGTCACAAGACAGTGAATATTCTCTTTCATAGCTTCTATGAACTCAACTGCTGTCTCTCTAGACTGGTAGAAGTACAGAATTCCTAAATCCCAACCTTCAAKCAAAGGGGGCTGAGGTGTAGTACCTTTTCATTAAGAAGGAAAAATGTGTTGATTTTTTTTTTTTTTAAATTTTTTTACCTTTATCTCGGGAGTGGGAAGCTGTGGCTGTTACCCACTGCTGCACATCCTGGGAGTCACATGTTTTCTGTGAATATAGAAGCAGATGGCAAAACAGGAGTAAATATTACCCCATCCCAGCATCCATATTGCTCACAACACAACCTTCAGTTCCCAAACTGCTCTGAATGCACAGGAGAAATAACTTATGGAATGTGTGACAGTGCTTGGAATGTGCACTAAGGCAGATTTGTAGAAAATGTGGATTTAAGAGCAGGCAGAGCTGACTCCTAAAAGCAGCACCTTTGATCCCAACAAGTCAGCTGGGCATTCACTGCAGGCTGTGAATGCTCCTCAGTCTCTGTATTCACCCMTCCTTGATGAACTGGCTGTTGGCTGACAAAAATAAATAAATTAATTCACTTTTTAATGGCTACAATACCTAAGGAAAACTGCTGCTCCATACCATTTGGCCACTCCTGTTTAACCCACAACCCTTCCTCCCACTTCTACATTTGG
>NW_026623853.1:218549-221309 GCF_030028575.1 Malurus melanocephalus | reverse complement strand
GGGGATCCCCTTTGCCTGTGGGGTCACTGTTATAGGACACCAGCTCCTGCAGCTTTGGGCTGAGCTGTAATTGCCCACTGACCTGTTGGTTTAGGKCTCAGAAATGCAGGGAACACCAACTCTGTCCCCATTTTTAGCCCCAGTTCCCCAGTGTGTGAATGCATGAGGCTGCCAGGGAGGAGCTGGTTCTGTTTTGCTTCAGTTCAGCCCTGATTTCCCTCAGGCCTTTCCTTCCCAAAGGCGAAATGCAGGTCAGCAGTGAAGCTGCTGGTTGTGTTGGGTGTGTGAAGCTGGCATTGCTCAGTCAGGGTGATGGCTGTTCCAAAAAAACCCTTCTGGAACTACAGCTGAGACATTTCTGCTTTGCTCGTGGCACCTGGCTCTGTGTGAAGATTCTTCACCAGCTGCTTTGAGTTCCCCAGGCTGGCAGGGAAGAGCAGCTTTCTATTTCATTGTCCTGAATCCTGCCAGGAGWGCAGAAACCCTAAAATGAGCCACTGCTCTGGTTGAGACTTCTGCCACAGATGAGGATCCCAAGGGCCCTGCTTGGAGGGAGCAAGGCACAGGGATTTTTCCAGAGATCTTTCACCAAAATGTATCTGTTTCTTTTTTTTTTTTTTTTTTTTTTGCCTTCACAAGGAAAAAGTTGGACCTTGATAATGTTCATGGTTAGCTGTGGGCTTAAATAATACATGAGTTTTTCAGAGCTAAAAATCTTCAGGAAAGAATGGAATTAATTGCCCCCCTGGCTATGGCTGTTTCTAAAAGGCTGYGCTTAGAAAAGTATAAATTTGCACAAAGAGTTCAAAGGTCCATTTCCTTCTCTGCAGGAGGGCTGGGCTGATATTTTGGCAAAGCTTCAAACGCAGAAGCTCCGTGATGGCTCGATGCCAGTGAGAGGGATGGTTTGATTTGTGGTTTTGGTGTTTGCCCTGGGCTGGCTCTGAGTGGGGCTCTGGCCGGGCTGAGGGTGTGAGCAAAGCTGGGTGAGGGTGGGGATGACCCAAGGGTGGAGATGACCCAAAGGTGGTGATGACCCAAGGATGGTGATGACCCAAGGGTGGAGATGACCCAAAGGTGGTGATGACCCAAGGATGGTGATGACCTGAGGATGGAGATGACCCAAGGATGGTGATGACCCAAGGATGGAGATGACCCGAGGGTGGAGATGACCTGAGGATGGAGATGACCCAAAGGTGGTGATGACCCAAGGGTGGTGGTGACCCGAGGATGGAGATGACCCGAGGATGGTGATGACCTGAGGGTGGTGATAACCCAAAGGTGGTGATGACCCGAGGATGGAGATGACCCGAGGATGGAGATGACCCAAAGGTGGTGATGACCCGAGGGTGGTGATGACCTAAAGGTGGTGATGACCCGAGGGTGGTGATGACCTGAGGATGGAGATGACCCGAGGGTGCTGCTGTCCTGAGGGTGCTGACCAGCACTGCCCAGTGTCCACTCTCTCCCTCCAGCCAGCCCCAGGGCTCAGGGGCTCATCTGGCCCATCCCTTCTTCTCTCCAAAGACTTTTCCGAGCTTTGTCCTGCTTTTCGTGTCACCAAGCTGCTCCCAGCGGCAGTTCTGGAGTGCTTTTCATGAGTAAATACYCAGAAAAGTAACAATGGCTGTTTCTCAGGAGGATTTAGGTGGTTTTTAAGGTACAAGATGCCCTTTTACACTTTGTCTTTTGAAACACTTAGACCAGCTGATGGTTAACTTTAAATCCTGGTGTTGCTGGAGCAGAGTTCATCACCCAGACTAATCTCCACTGCTGGAGATTGCTCTGCTGACCTCACAGAGSAAAGGAAACCCCTTGAAAGGGCAATCTCATCTATTCCAAACATGATGGCAAAACTTCTGTGCACCAACACGAGCCAAGCAAGGGATTTAGAACTTTCCTTTTGTTTAGATCCTCTCTTTCATTTGGTGCTGGCTGTTGATCTGCAGTGGGGAGCCTGATGTTCTSTCCTGCTGAGCTCCAGAGCAGCTGCTTTTTCTGCTTCAGGATTGCTTTTCCTCCCATTTTGGGGGCACAGAGCAGGCAGTTCCTCCTCCCTGGTGCAGAGCTGAGCAGAGATTGTCCTGTTTTATTGTCCTGTGCAGCTTTATTCTGTCTCTGCAGCTGTAAAAGGGTCTGGAGAAGGGATCTGCACTGACTTTTAATTTTATGTGAGATTTCCCTGCAGGAGATATTTGTGTCTGACAAAACAGGACAGACCTAGATTTGCTTTCCAGGGATGGTGTAGCTCACAGGAAGGAGCTGTGTTTTAGGCCAGGGTTTCCTTTTTATTTATTTATATCTTTTTGCTTTCCTRCTTTCTTTATGGCAAATTATAAATGGTTGATAAACACCTGTACTAAAACACAGATATACACGGGCAAATCATCCTTTTTTTCCATTAAAGAAAGCCGTTACTTACTGTGTGGAGAGTACAYATCCTCCTAAGAGATCAAATTATTTATGGCAGTGCACTAATTAGCTTTTTCAAGGCTTCTAAGGTCTTGCAGATGCTTGCAGCTCCAGGGATAATTGCAGTAGGTAAATACCTCTCTGCATGGAGAATCATTTTGTGTGAAGTGACAGCAGGAGCTGCCAGAGGGGTTTTTGTCCAGTGGAGCCCTGGACTTTGCAGGAGTGGTCAGTGCTGGCCAGTTCAGGGTCCAGGGCTTTGCAGGAGTGGTCAGTGCTGGCCAGTTCAGGATTTAGGGCTTTGCAGGAGTGGTCAGTGCTGGCCAGTTCAGGATTTAGGGCTTTGCA
>NW_026623853.1:205728-217140 GCF_030028575.1 Malurus melanocephalus | reverse complement strand
TTTTTTTTTTTGTTTTTATATTTTCACTCAGTAATTTTAAGGACACAGTGAGAAGGCAAGTTTTCAGAGATGGGTTAGATGTGTTAAAAGGGGGAATGTGCCAGCATTTGCTGAGCTCAATGAATATCACTGCCAAATGAGCAGGTCCCTTTTCTGATATGGCAAAAAAAAAAGCTGTAGATGAGAATTTATACCAAAACCATTTCAGAGAACGAGAGAGGGGGGAGGGTTCATTGCTTTAATTGAAATATTAGTTTTGCTATCCTCCTTGAATGTTCCTGTGTGAAATGACGTGTTGCTTGGCATTTTTAGGCTCAATCTTGGAGCAGMACCTTTGGTGGATGGGCTGTGTTTGGCATTTTCTCCCTCATCCTCTYCCATTCTGCACCAAAACTTGGGGTCACTTTCTGGGAGCTATATAAATATAAAAATAATCTGCATTAATTGCAATAGGTAAGAACAGAATCTTGCTAATATCTCTTGGTTGGTGTCCTGGTTTTCCATTCAGTGCTTAAATTCAAAGGCTGGCCATTCATACAATTGTTTTTCCATTGAAGGGTGCAAATTTCCACGGCATTTATTGATCTAAGAAGAAGCAGTTCTCTTTCTGTGGTTATTTTTTCCTGTCCATTTTCCTTCTTGCACTTGAGGGAAGACTGAGGGGTGGAAACAGCATAAAGCTCTTGAGGGAGAAATGGAAGGAAGCTGTGACCGTGGCAGTGTGTGAGGAAAGGGGAAAGCTGTGTCTGAATTCAGCAGTGGATTTTGGAAATAATGCTCGTTGTGATCACTGAAAATRTGCAAAGAACCATCTCCCCCTTGGAGTTGGGCAAAAAAGTCAGGTTTGTGTTTGGGGAGGCAGCATTTTGTATTTGCAGCAGTGCCTTCAGGGACGTTTGCTCTCATTCTCCTGCCCTGAGAGGGGGACACTGTTAAAACATTTCTCTGTGCTTTTTTGGCTTTTAAAAATACAAATTCAAACCAGAAGCCCATAAAGCTTTGTTTTATCAAAGTATATCTGTAAGAACAGCGTACATGGATATTGTATAACAAGAAGGGTGAATTCCAAACAGGACTTTGAAAATCCGTCTGGAGCAGAAAATCAAGGCTGGGGGGAGATTTTTAGAGAGCCTTGCTTTTTTTCCTGGAAAAAAATCCCTGTGCTGTGTTGCATTATCAATACTTTAGTGACAACTGGAAGTTGATTKAATTAAGTTATGCTAAGGTATATTATATTTGCTTGTCTCTGAGGCTGGGAATGCTGCTGGCTCCTGAAGCTGCCTTGGTTTCCCTGGCTGAGCCGTGCCTGTTGACAGCCTTGTCAGCTGAAAGCATTAAAGAGAATGAAATTACATTCTGGGCCTTGCCCCAGATGGGAATTGCTGTAATATTTTAAACCTCAGAAGGGATGGGAGTGTAGCAGAACAACATGACAACAGCAAGATTTATTAGTGCTGCTGTGGTCGTGGCTCTGGGTCATCTCCTGTCTGCAGAATTCCTGCTGATGTCCCATCTGGATTTACACCCAAATTGATGCTGGGGTGAAGCTCTCTGATGCTATCAGTTCACATTTGCATCACTTTCTGTTTTGGATGTGCTATGAAGGGCTGGGAGCTCCACTTGTTAAAGGCAAGGGAGGAGAATGCAAGGTCAATTTAGCACTTGCGGGTTTTAAATGATTTTCTGAATTTGGAGGGTGGGGGGAGGAAATCAAAGCCCTTGTCTGTAATTTCAGCTGTGTCTGAAATAGTCCCTTAAGAGATGAAAGCACTTGAATAGAGCCATTAAGCTCGAGTTTGCTCCATATTTTGCTGCCATAATTGTTGTAGAGGTCATACTTAAATGCACACAATTTGGGTTTGATGTCTGCCTTCTCTAAGCGCACACAACTGCTGAGAAAAAAGAAACCTCATTGTGACTGTTGATTGTGAAACTTCATTGTGACTGAGAGAAGGTGGTTGAAGTTTCTAAATCTCAGTCTAACATGGATAGAGATATCCAAAGGTTTTGTGGTTTCTGGAAGATTCCTTACCCCAATATTTCCTACTGGTGCAGCAGTCAGGACATGGCACCTGTTCAGCTTTTTGCTGCCCTCCCTGTTTGAGCTGTTTGTGTCCTTAGAATCTGTACCCACTGCAGGTGCCCAGAACTAAAACCAGGAGGAAGCTACACACCGATAACAGCGGGCAGGAGGGGCTCAGTGAGCCCTCCAGCAGGATATGGGTGTGTGTTCCACTCCGAAATGGAGATTTTTGGCACAAAAATCAACTTCCAGCAGGAGGGATGTGTGCTCTGGGCATCCTCAGTGCCTGCTGCTGCCGTGCCCGGGTGTCTTTTAGAGGGTGCCCCCTCTGCCAGGACAAACAGGCTCACACAGCTACAGGGAGATTTTCACTCTTTAATCAGAGGCTCCACAAAAACCCCAACATTCAGATCGTGCTCTGCTCTGCTTTGAGCAGGAACATTTCCCATCATCTCCCATTCCTGCTGGACACTGTTGGTGTGTGCTGGGTCACTGCTCACTGCTCACAGAGCGTTTTTGGGGTCTGGATCAGCAGCTCAGCCCCAGCCCTGCTCTCCTTGTGGGACCCCATTTGTTCTCCGGGTGAAGCTGAAGTGTCCAAGGGCTCATCCTCCAGCAAAGGGGATGGAATGCAGCTGCAGCTGCTGGATGAACCTGGACAAAGAGAAACACTCGTGTGSCACTCAGCACGCTCTGCTCCAGGGAACAAGGGGATTAGATATGGAGAATTTCGAGTAATGAAAGCGGGCGATCGGGTTCGTCATAAAATCAGCTTAAAAGAGCTTTCTAGATTCCAGAGAGAACCAAAATAACTTGACCTACCTTGGTCCTGTAATCTTTAAATGCTGCTTAACATCTGCTCATCAGCGCTGGGCAATAATATTTATTATGGAATTTTTAATGGCAGACACCCTCATGAATTAAAATTAATAATGCAGAGGGGTGTGTCATGCAGGAAAAAAACATCATTACAGGAGGGTTAAAAATGAAATGGAAATATTTGACTTAATTCAAAAAAATTAATATTTTTTATTTGACTTAATTCAAAAAAATATTTGACTTAATTCAAAAAACTTTAGGAGAAAGTTACAGCTACAAAAAAATCTGTGAGGTCCCCAGCCCGGCCCAAGCACCTTCCTGATCCCCTGAGGGAGTTTAGCACAGAACCAGCTCTGCTTGAGGGATCTGAGATGGAAATGGGGAACTGCAGGAACTCTCCTCAAGGGGTACAAATAGAGAGGTGCTGAGGATGCCTGTAAGGGCTGACATGTTATTTGAAAGCAGCTTTCCTTTCCTGAGACTGGCGTTTCTGACTGTGATAACAACTTTGGAGACACAGAAGGTGCCTGACATGAGCTGGGCTGAAATTCCTCGTTGCACACTGTGTATTCTTGAAATCTGTAGCACTGGAATTTGAGAACTCTTCTTTCCCAACAGGTACCAAAACCAGAAAATTGCAATTCTTGCCATGAAACATCCTCCAAGTGAGAAGTTCTGTAATCCTCACAGATTGCAGTGATTTCTGTCCTGAGCCTGTAACCTGCTCTGAAAAGCAGCTCCCTGGGAAGGGCTGGGAAGGTGTCAGCAGTGCTGAATCCACATTTCCCTGTGCAGCTCTCCCAGGCCTCACACCGTGGGGTTTTTGCCCTAATTTGATTCAGTTTGGCTTTTTTTGGTTGGTCCTCGCTGTGYCCCTCCCTTCCAGCTGTGCCCCTGCTCTGCAGGCACAAAGGACTGGGGACGTTCGGGGCTGTTCCTTGCACTGAACCCTTTTTTTTTCTGTTTTTTCTCTGCAATCATGGGTCTTTCCCACCACTGAAGCAAGAATTGGTTATTGCCAATCCCCTATGGGGAAGTCAAATGTGATCTGCACTCCCAGACACTGTTCTTGGATTTCCAGGGCTGATATTARATAGCTCTGCCATTGGGATTGTCCAGCAAATTGCTCCTTCTTTGTGTGCCCCCATCCTTTTTTCACTCTGGTTTGCAGGATGCAGCTCCTCGTGCTGAATGCTCGTGGTTCCCAGACACAGAGCTTTGTTTCTCCAAGAATTGCAGCAGTTTGAGGGGCAGAAGATTTTATTTTTTTCCCTGAAGAACCAGTCTGAATTTTTGCTCTGCAAAACAATTCAAATTGTACATAGAATAACTATTCTGAAGAGTATGCACTGAGGAAAATCTGGGTTTCTGCTACACAWTATGTGGTATCTTCTTGTTGTTCCCTACTCCAGAGGCAGTTCTGTTAATGTGTGACTGTGTGCAATCATTTAAAAAAATAAAAATTCCGGGGTCAATGATTCAAAAGCTGTTCTGTCTCCATTGATATGCTCAGAGAATGCTCAGTATTATTTTGTCCCTTGTTAAAAGTGACAGGTTTTTCCTTTGCTCTGTGCACAGCACCTCTTGCTGTCGCATTGGAGTTGCTGTAAACCCTAAATCAATAATCCCATTAGGAAGGAAGAAGGGCTCTGCTGGCAATAAGTACAATTGCAGAGTTAATCAGATCATCTCCATTCCAGTTGTAAACTCAGTTTGTCGGGGCTGTTCCAGCCCTACAGAATCAATGAGGGCACAAAAGTGAGTTTATTTTCTGGCTGTCAGCAGTGTCAGGGTGGGGGCTGGATGCCTGAGGGATCCAAGGGATTCTGCTGCTGAGAGTACAGCATCAGTGCAGAGAGGGCTGCTGCTGCCATGGAATCCAACAACAGCCAGGGCTGTGTATTTTGGGCACTCAGATGCCTGGGAAATGTCTGGGGGAGGAATAGATCCAGGAATTTCTCCCTCCTTAGTCCATCCCCACYGATTTCACAAACACAGCACGTCTAAAATAGCACTGCATTTTAAATATAACATTTTGAGTTGGTAGCTACTTGTTTTAGAGTGTAAAACCCACCTGATTTTACAAACATTCTTCAGAAGAGATGGATGACGTTTTTCTTACCCTCTCTTTCCATTTTCATTTCCAAGCGTGGTCCTTGCTGCTGATCTCTCCTAGTTTATGCTACACAGCTATAAAAACCCCACTGGAGTTGCACTTGGCTGGTCTGGTGGGATCACAGCCACATTTAACCTCTCCTAAACCAGGTTTTGCACAACTTCTTTTGAGCAGAGCTGAGCCCTCTTCTCCACAACCATTTCCCTGTGAGCAGCTACTGAAGACAATAAAATTGAAGCCACAAAAGCTCTGGACCCCCCTGATTGTTCCATTTTTGTTAAACCCCCTGGTTGTTCCATTATTGTTAAACCCCCTGGTTGTTCCATTATTGTTAAACTCCCTGGTTGTTCCATTATTGTTAAACCCCCTGGTTGTTCCATTTTTGTCAAACCCAGCCCCTGCTGTGCTGTGAACACCCAAATTTGATCCTTCAAACCCAGCCACGTTCCTCACATCAGCACCCTGAACCAGTGATGTGTCCCAAAGTTGTATTTCAGAGAATTATTTAATGTGGATCTCGCCCCTGTCGCTTGGAGCACACGTGGAGGGAAAGGAGGGTTAATCTTGTCTGGTRTAAATTAGTGAGAGCTGCTCAAAAAAAAGAACTTTTCAAAGGCTCACTTGCTAAATAAATTACTGGTCATGTTTTATTGAAAATGCTCGTGCTCCAGCAGAGAACGCAGCAAACAGGCACACTTTGAATTGGAGTAGGATCTGGGATTTTCCTCCTGGCACTGCTGTGCCATTTCTGTGATTTTCCTCCTGGCCCTGCTGTGCCATCTCTGGGATTTTCCTCCTGGCCCTGCTGTGCCATCTCTGGGATTTTTCCTCCTGGCTCTGCTGTGCCATCTCTGGGATTTTCCTCCTCGCTCTGCTGTGCCATCTCTGGGATTTTTCCTCCTGGCACTGCTGTGCCATCTCTGGGATTTTTCTCCTGCACTGCTGTGCCATCTCTGGGATTTTTCTCCTGGCACTGCTGTGCCATCTCACACTCGTTCAGTTCCCTGCAGGTCACAGAGCGGAGCAAACCCCGGGCACAGCCACACTCCACACATGGCACAGCCCCATCCTGTTTGTCCCTGTACAGGTCCTGGTGGCAGAGCAGAGCCCTGTGAGCTCATTGTCTGTGCTGGAGGAGCCAAAATCAGCACCCTGGGTGTCCCTCGTGCTCTGCATCCCCCAAATCCCAGCGGAGCCGCTGCAGTGCTGCTCCTGTGCCCACCCTGGGCATGGCCTGGTGCCAGCTGCAGGGTGCCAGGGCAGGATTTCCATCTCTGACAGGACAGATGTTTGCTTTTTTTCCTCCCCATCATCTGCTCACAGCTCTATTTTGGGACATGGTGAGCGAGGAAAAGGCTGAGGTTACRGGAGGTTGTCACCCTCGTGCCATCAGAGGCCACCGTGGCACTTCTGGCTGCTTTGCTTTGAGATTCATGGAAGAAATKTGTGAAGAAGATGTTTTCTCCCTCAAGGATGTTTGAACATTTCTGGGATTTTTTTTTCYSTGGCAGGACAAGCTGTAGCACCCTCTGTAACCCCAGTGACACAGACCTTGGGCTGATGGAGATCCCTGTGTCAGTCTGTCTGCCCAAAAATACCACTGCAGTAGGGGCAGCCTTGCCTTTCCTTTGATGCTTTAATTCTACTTTTCTAAAGTAAAACAGTCAGCTAATTAGATTTACAGAGAGCCATGAAATTACTTTTTGTGCAGGGCCTCACATATGACAGTCCCTTTCTGTGCTCCCAATGCCAATWTCTAACCCAAAGTGCTCTGTCAGAGAAGTGTTTGCACAAAAAAATAATCCGTGTCCAGCAATCTGCAGTCCTGTAGCAGCATCTTTAGTATGTGTTGAGGAAACCATTCCAAATCGTTGGATGCTTTTGGATTATATAAAATTTTTTGTGTTATCAGCGTTAGGTCCTCTAAGGAAATCACAAGTTTGGTTTAAAATGCAAATATGCACATTACATATACAGTAATTTCACAGGGCTTCTGCCTTCAGATTTCTCAGCATTTGGCCATTATCTGAAGTCTGTTCCAAAAGCTATTCTTCTTAAAAGGAAATTTTAGAAGATATTTTAAATAATCTCATATGCCTGTTAAGCTCAAGTCCTGGTTAAATATTTTAATATTTAAAGTATTTAAAGTATTAGCCTTGTTGGTAATTGAATGAACCATAAGCAGTACTGAAGATGTCTTGTATTTACAAACAAATAGCCAACAGTCTGCTAATTAATCCAGACTTTAATTAAGCAGCACCTCATTAATATTTTTCCATTTTCTTGTAGTTCGTGGTCTTGTTTTTACAGGGCCCAGTTTAAGTTAAATGCTCCCAGAACCATTCCAGGATCACGAAGTCATTTGGAAGACAACAGATTTTTAATTACATTTCCAAAGCTCAGCTTTAGTCCCTGCATGCCCYGAGCATAAGGAGCTTAGGGCTGCAGCCAAGGGCTCAGCAATTGGAAATTCAGGGCTGCCCATGCACAGAGAGCAGGGAAAGGTGAAAGAGCCTTTCCTGAGCATCTCGTGGAGAAATTTGGAGTGCAGGGTGGAGCAGAGCTCAGCCTGAGGCCACTGACAGCTGATCTGTCCATAAAATGCTGCCCAGCCCTGGAGGTGCAGTCTGGGTGCAGTGGATGGCAGAGGAGCTGTGTGAATTCATGCAGCTTTTCCAACCTTCTTGTAGCTCCTCTAGAAGCTTTTCTCCTTTTCCAGCATTCCAAGAGCGTGTTTGTATTGTATTTTGGACAAAACCTGATCCTTTAGTCCAGTCAAGAACTGGTAAATAAATATTGATGGCAATTTCCAGGTGTGGCTGATCCATCACCCGTGTGTGACACATTTCTCAGGTTTGCCAAAGAAAGTCACAGCAGTGACCCCACCCTGCTGCCTGCTGGGCATTTCAAACTGATAGTGAAACTTCTGTTTTTTCCCATATTTACATTCAATCTCCTGAAGTTTCATTATATCTGACTGTGGCTTTCCTTCTCAGTGTTTTCACCGTGCAAGGCCATGTGCAGGCAGGAGAATTTTCCTGAATCAGGAATGCTTCACACCCTGCAAAAGTGAATTCATTCTGAATTCACTTGAAGACAGAGCACAAATGACTTGTGTTGCTCTGGCTTTGGCTGGAGCTTGGCAAGGATTTGGAAATGCATTAAACCAACCTGTATAAGTTTCAGGATTTAAGCCATTTTTTTTAAAAAAAGAGGAAAATGAGAAGAAATAAAGTAATAGAGTAACGTGCACTAAATATTTGCAAGGGGAATCATGCTGCTCAGGGGAGTAACTCCAATTTKAACTAATAAATAAAGATAACTCTGAAACACCTCTAGTGTCAGGCAGTACAGCAGTGTACCACTAACACAAAAACAAATTCCTTTGGTCAGGCAAATGGCAGATACATTTCAGATACTGCTGTGCACAGCCTTTGGTCAGAGAATGAGCAGAGCACTGCATTTTAAACTTTGCATTTTAAACTCTGCATTTTAAACTCTGCATTTTAAACTTTACATTTTAAACTCTGCATTTTAAACTCTGCATTTTAAACTCTGCATTTTAAACTTTGCATTTTAAACTTTACATTTTAAACTTTGCATTTTAAACTTAGCTTTCATGTAATGCTGATTTCAGTGCTGGTTCTGGTGCTGCAGCTGTCTGACATCCAGAGGAGATGGAGGTGGCATTTCTCACTGCTGGGGTTTGAAAGTGTGATGGTTATTGGTGCAGCAGAATCCGTCTGACAGGTAACCACATGTTCCTGTTAATCTCAGCTATGAGCAGATCCTGTAACAAATGCACTGGCTCAGTTACTGAGCCTGATGCTAATGTCACTGACATCTGCTTCARCCCCTGTGCTCCTTAAAAATGGGTTGGAATCAGGCTTAGGGGTGAGTCTGTGTTAGGAAAACCCCCAGTTAAATGCTGTAGGTCACTCTGGTATCTGGTGCCAGCTTTGGGATAGATTTGTTCCAATGTGCTTTGTGTTTGTCCATGCCCAAGGACACAGCTGCAAAAGATTGCAATGGGTTTTCTGATGCATTAAGAGACTAATCTATTATTTACTCTGGGAAAAGCAGTCTTATTTAATATTGAGTTCCAAATTTCCTTTATGTGTTTAGCAGCCATCCAGGAGATTAGGTGCATTAAAATGGTGAGTGTCCCTCTGTCACCAGTGGTGTTCTGCCTCTCTCAGTTTGTGAATAAAGGAGCCACCCTCCCGTCCTTCGTGCAGCCCTTACCCAGGAACACACATATTCTGTTTTTGGGAGTGACAGTGAGCCAAGATGGGATTTCAGCTGAGTTCACTGCCATGGMATCTTTGCTCTGTTAACCAAATTCACGTCCCTTTTGCTCGGTCTCACGTCTCTCTTTGGGCTTGGTCTGTCCAGAGCCTGGAGTGGATGGAAAACCAAGGATGAGCTGGTCAGGAGGTGGCACACTGAGGGCTTTGGGATGATCTCAACGAGGCACAGAGAGCAGGACACTCTCCCAGCTCCTCTCTGGGTCCAGCCAGGCTGCTCCACTTTCCTTGGACACAGACACCTGCATCGGACTGTGGGTTTCACTGTCACTTGGTTAAACTGGCTTCCAAAATCCTGGGACAGAAAGGGAGCAAGCCAGCTGCAAACCTCTGGAATCTCCTGGCCCCAGAGCTCTTTGTCCAAGCTCTCTGCAGCTCTCAAATCCCCTGCCAGACTTGTGACTAACCATGAGAACGATGCAAACCATTCTTGTTTCTAAAATCAGGCCCAGATAAGATATATCCATTTATATATAGCTGCATTACTATAGGTTACGTGCTATGTGTCTAACACCATCTGTCATGGACGTGTGGGGGTTTTGTTTAAGGGAAGATCTTTCAAATCTGAATCATTCTCATCTGAAGCCAACTCAAAATGTTAAAATAATTTCAGGAGTGGACTTTGACTAATGGTTCAGTCTATTGGGGAAAATATAGCTTTGCTTTACTCAGGCTTTTAGTCACAGTGGAATTTGATTGGCACCAACATTAAGTATTAAAACATCCCTTATTAACCTTCAGGAAAGGCTGTGTAGCTTTAGGARCTTGGGAAAAAAGATCCTCTTTTGCTTTTGCCAACATCCTGTTACAGATTTCCCTGCTCCCCTCATTCTTAATGATTTTAGTGGGAAATACRATGGATAACTGAAATAAGAACATTCTATTTCCAGTGAAAGCTTTACTCCATTGATTTCTTTTTTTTTCCTGTGTTGCTGTTTGTCAAAAGCAGCTGATGTTCAAAATTCAGGTGTCCCTGGGAATTCAACCTGTCACTTCTGTTAAATTTTGACTACTGCTTGTACCACGAAAAACTTAACTGCTGTGAAAGGTAATTTATTGTTGCTGTAATGGCTGATCATGAATGGACTCAGTAGAAAACTGCACAGCATTAAAATAAAGCTCCTGTGTATAACTCTAATAACATTTATTATTTCTATAGCATAATGCTCTGAGGATACAGCAATGCTTGGTGCTCTTATCAGTTTTTATTGTGGGATCTGAAGCATTAAACAAYATTATTCATGGTTCATAACAGCCCAGCAAGTGCCATCACCCTGCTTTATTGGACAGGTATGCTGGAACAAAGGCAAACAGAGATTTGGGCAGAATTGTGATGCACTCAGCCTTGCAAATATCTGCATGCACAGCCTGAAGCACAGGATTAATGCTAACCCTGCTCACTGACTCCGATTTCACCAACTCTGTCTCTGTGTAACCAAAATTCCCGCTCAGCTTCATTAACTAYCAGACAATCCTTGCTAAAATTCACCAGGAATCAGTGGGATTTACACCAGGCTTGCTGTTAGCTCGGGGTTAGCTGTTCTGCTGGCTGAGGAAAAGCAGTTTGGGGAGCAGAAAGCATTTCACCAGACATTGAGCTATTCCCATTCTCCTCCTGCCCTTCCAGGCAGCACTYTCCTGGTTTTAAACTCAGCACTAACAGCAAAGAGCTATTTCTGGACTACCTGCTGCAGCTGCTGTGGCAAGCTGCCCTCTGGAGCCTCAGCCTAGCAAAAAAAGTAAATATTTACCTGTCGGCTCTTGTTAATAGAAGAATCCTTCCATTCATGTTTGCACTGGAAATGCAGTAATTGGGATGRCAGGGTTTGGATGCTTTTCATTTGTTTTACTAGAGGAACTCGGAGTGAATGGCCATTCAGAAAAGTGKGGTTTATTTATTTACCTGCCTTCCTGGAGTGTTGGTTTGCTGGTTTTGTTCTTAAAAAATCCCGCAGATCTAGACAACATAAATAATTCAGCGTGCAAGTATCGCATTTCTGGGAATGCTGGCATGAAAATTGCTAAAAATGCATTTAATTTAAGCTTGATTAGGCAGCCAATTCTGTTCTAACACAGTCACAATTCAAACAGATCCTGTGAGGCTGAAGCCATTGCAGGGACTCTGCTCCATGTGCAGAGGGGTTGGG